>NW_024424564.1:13047377-13092689 GCF_017311325.1 Ursus maritimus | reverse complement strand
TTCCTTTCCTTTCCTTTCCTTTCCTCTCTCTCCTCTCCTCTCCTCTCCTCTCCTCTCCTCTCCTCTCCTCTCCTCTCCTTTCTGTCCTAAGCTCTATGCCCAATGTGGGGCTTGAACTCACAGTCCTGAGATCAAGAGTCACATGCTCTACTAACTGAGATAGCCAGGCACCCCTAGAGTGCTTTTCTTTTTCTTTCTTTTTTCTTATTAGGGATCAGTTCTAGTTTCTTGGAGCACTTGAAGTCTAACAAGCAGTTATTAAACTTGTGCTGGCAACACGGGAAGCAGGCAGGTTATCACCTCTCTTCTGATTCCAGAAATAGAGATCTTATAACAACAAAGCGGATACAAATGAAGACTTTGGAGCTAGATTGCCTCAGTTCAAATACCAGCTCTGCTGTTTACTGGTGATATGGCCTTGGGCAAATTATTCAAACTCTATGTCTCAATTACTTTATTTATCCAGTGGGGAAAATAATCAGAGTATTCTTGTGGGGTTATTGTGAGAATTAAAAGAGTCTACTTTTGTGAAATACTGAGAACAGTTCCTGGCAAGCATATTGGCTGTCTTTAAAAATTCCTTCTGAAAACAGATTCATATGTGCTGGAAGAAAAACTGTTAAAACTTTGAGCTTTCTAGCTTTCCCTCCCAATTGTTCCCAATTTTGGCTGCACATTTGAATCACTGAGAAGCTTTTAGAAATTCTCTTGCTGTATCCCACACTAATTAGATGACATTTCTCAAAAGGGGGAACAAAGCTGTGGGAGTTTTTAAAACTTCCCAGGGGGTTCCACTCTATAGCCAACAGTGAGAACTGTTGCCTTAAACCCTATACCAAAGAAAATTCACTGTTTGCTTATTGATCTACTCTTCTATTTTAGTCATTGTAGATATGAGTTTTTTCAGACAGGTTCTTTTCCTCTTCAGAATGCAGATTTTAAAGAGAGGTCTACAGAGTGAGGCTGTCTCAGATTCAAGGAACTCTGGGAAAATGTTGCAGTTATTTTGCACTACACTACACTAAGTTATTTTGCACTGTTTTGCACACAAAATCTGACAAGGCAAGGCTCTTTGGGGATCCAGTCCCTGTCTGTTTGCTTTTCCAGCCTCCTCACATCATTTCTCCACTGCTCACTACGCTCCAGCCTACCCAGCTACCTTTGTGTCAAACTCTTCCTGTCTCAGGGCTTTTCTGCTGGCTATTTCTTGTTCCAGGAATGCTCTCTGCTCCCTACCCTTTCTTTACCTGGCCATTGCTTAATGTCACTTGCTCAGAAAAATATTTCATGAACTTCCAATAAAATCAGTCCCTCTAGGGCTCACTATTCACAAACACTGTAGTTTCCTTCACAGAACCTACCACCATGTGTAATTATTTACTTGTGTGATTAGTGGCATAATGCCTAACTCCTAGCTAGATTATAAACTTTGTTTATTTTGTTCTATTTATCTTAATGCCTTATGGCTAATACTGTGCAATATACCCAAGAGCTCATATATAAATATTTAATAAGTCAATAAATGAAAAGTGTTAGTTCTTAATTTTGATCAGTGATTAAAAGATTGAAATTTATGGGTGCCTGGGTGACTCAGTTGGAAGAGTGTGTGACTCTTGATCTTGGGGTCATAAATTTGAGACTGACGTTGGGTTAGAGATTACTAAAAAAGAGAGAGAGAGAGAGAAAGCTTGAAATTTAGTCTTGAAAAGGGTTTTTGATTGTCAATTTCAAATAGTTTGTGGTTTGAAGAAACTGATACTCAAGTATGTAAATTACTTGCCCCAAATC
The DNA here is from genome assembly GCF_017311325.1 of Ursus maritimus. Classification (NCBI taxonomy): domain Eukaryota; kingdom Metazoa; phylum Chordata; class Mammalia; order Carnivora; family Ursidae; genus Ursus; species Ursus maritimus. The sequence goes on along the minus strand of NW_024424564.1, from coordinate 13,090,901 downwards.
ATTCAGCTAATTAGTGATGGATTAGGACTCAGTCTCATTTCTTCCATTTCTAAGTCCAGTGAACTTTCTGGTACTAAGTAATTTGCTACTGCAGATATAAAACAAGAAGATCAAGAAAGTAATTTTTATATATGGAATGAATGAAGATTTAATACACTCATCATTCAGAAAAATGATTTTTACTGAATGATAATATAAAGTGAGTGTTAGAAGATACTGAAAACTGAACTGAGTTTCAGTTTTCAAGTGAAAGCAGAAGTGAATAATAAAGGCTTTGTTTAATCATTGTGAAAGGTTGCTAATCCTTAGTCCAGATTAGATTACTATTTGGAATGTGCCCAGTTCCTCAGAAAAGTGTGCCATCTACCAATAATAAAGCAACACTCATTAAATTCCTATAGCATGCTAAGTGCTTTGCATGCATAAACCCCAAATCTCTGCAACTTTGCAAAGTAGGTATTATTCACAGATGAGAAAATGAGGCTCATTATCACACAGTTCATAAATGGTTAACACTGAAATCACATTGTTGACTTCTGATTCTTATCTGACATGCAAAGAGCTTGGAAGTCATCACTTCCAACCTAACAACAAGAAAAAAGCTGAAGAAATTGAAATCGACAACTCTTCTTAGATGTAGAAGAGAACTGAAGTCACACGGCAAACTGCTGCCCCGAAAACTGAGAGACAGACAGAGAATCATAGTTTATGGGGAGCAAAAGCCCAGGAGCAAAAGCCAGCAGCTGGAGCCAGTATTAGTAGGAAAACTTTATTTTTCTTTATTTTTTATTTTTAATAATAATTCTTAATTATATTATGTTAGTCACCATACAGGACATCCCTAGTTTTTGATGTAAAGTTCCATGATTCATTACTTGAGTATAACACCCAGTGTACCATGCAATACGTGTCCTCCTTAATACCCATCACCAGCCAGTAGGAAAACTTTAAACTGTAACTAACAAATTGTTGGAAAACACATTGCAGACTAGCTTGAGAGTTAAAGACTCCTAAGGGGCCCAGAATTAGGAAGGCACCTACACTTTCCTGAATTTTACCTCTAAGAGCTATACCTAGTTTTCACTATAAGGATCAAAGAAAAAAATCCCTCCAGGGGAAGGGGAAAGTAATCATTTTTATTTTTAATTTTTTAAAAGATTATTTATTTATTTATTTATTTATTTATTTATTTGACAGAGAGAGAGAGAGCACAAGCAGGCAGAGCAGCAGGCAGAGGAAGAGGGAGAAGCAGGCTCTCTGCTGAGCAGGGAGCCTGACGCAGGGCTCGATCCCAGGACCCTGAGCCTCCTGGGATCATAACCTGAGCCAAAGGCAGCCTCTCAACTAACTGAGCCACCCTGGTGCCCCAAAAGTAATCATTTTTAGAGTGCTAAAGAGCTCTCAGTTATCCTTAACAAAGTTTTCCCTCCAGGAAAACAATTTTACCAGAGCCCAACTGACTGGGGTTTTCCCAAGCCTAACCTACCAGCCTCCTCTAGCCTTTCTCAGGCTCACTGAAAGACTGACACTTAATTATAGGATTATAGAAAACTTCTTCTCCCACACTTTGCCACCTCATCAATAGGTTTCCTGCATAATAATAGGAGATTAAAGCTAAAAGAACTGCAAGCCTCAGACTCTATTCTTACATTCCTCTTCTAGAAATACCCAAAGACAACAGGGGAGACAAAAACAAGGACCCTAGAGGAAATTTTAGCCTCTGACACCACAGCAAAGCAAACATTAAATATAGCCCAACTCCTAGCAGGTAAACATAAAACCTCACACTAAGGCCTATACCTGGTATTGATATACCAGCTTTCAACAAAAAATTACGAGGCATGCTAACAGGCAAAAACCAGTCTTAAGAGACAAAGCAAGCATCAGAACCAGATTCAGATATGGTAAAGATTTTGGAATTATGAGATGAGGAAGTTAAAATAACTAATTAATATACTAAGGGCTCTAAAGAAAAAAATGGACAATATGGAAAAACAGATGAGTAATGTAAGCAGAGAGATAGATATCCTAAGGAAGAATCAAAAGGAAATGCTAGAAATGAAAAAGTAACAGAAATGAAGTGCTTTTGATGGGAATCATCAGTAGACTGGACCTGGCTGAAGGAAGAATTAGTGAGCTTGAAAATATGTGAGGCAAAGACTGATAGAGCTGCAAGGAGAAATAGATATATCCACTATTAGAGTGTAATACTTCAATACCTATCAGTAATTGACAGATCCAACAAGCAAAAAATCAGTAAGGTTAGAGTAGAACTGAAGAGCACCATCAATCAACTGAATATGATTAACATTTATAGAATACTTCGTCCAACAAAAGCGAGATACACATTCTTCTCAAGTTCACATGAAACATTCACCAAGATAGACCACATTCTGGGCCATAAGGCACACATTAACAAATTTAAAAGAACAGACGTCATACAAAGTTTGCTTTTAGACCACAAGGTAATTAAACTAGAAATCAATAACAAAGATAGCTGGAAAATCCCAACATATTTGGAGATTAAACGATACACTTCTAAATTGTACATGTGTCAAAAAATAAGTCTCAACAGGAATTAAAAAAATATTTTAAGGGGAGCTTGCCTGGCTCAGTTGGTAGAGCATGCAACTCTTGATCTCAGGGTCATGATTTCAAGCTCCACATTGGATGTAGAACTTACTTCATAATAAAAAAATAATATTTAAAAAAATGTTTTATAATAAGTAAAAATTAAAATACAACCTATCCAAAGTTGTGGGTTGCCATGAAAGTAGTGGTTAGATGGAAATTTATAGCATTGAAATACATTAATTTTATTTATTTAATTAATTTGTTTATTTTTAAAGATTTTATTTATTTGACAGAGAGAGAGTGAGCATGCGCACAAGCAGGGGGAGTGGGAGAGGAAGAAGCAGGCTCCCCACTGAACAGGGAGCCCAATTCAGGGCTTGATCCCAGGACCTTGGGATCATGACCTGAGCCAAAAGCAGACACTTAACCGATTGAGCCACCCAGGCGCCCCTGAAATGCATTTTAGAAAAAAAGAAAAAGATCAATAGTCCAAGCTTTCAATTTAGGAGAGTTTTAGAAAAAGAAGAACAAATTAAATTCAGAGCAAATTAAAGCAGAAGAAAGGAAATAATAAAAATTAGATCAGAAATTAAATAGAAAAACAATAGAGAAAATTAACAAAACAAAAAGTTTGTTCTTTGAAAGATCAATAAAACTGGAAAACCCCTAGTCAGGCTAACCAAGAAGAAAGAAAAGAAATTAAAAAGAGAAAATATAAATTACTAATATCGGGAAGGAAAGAGGTGTCATCACTACCAATCTCATGGACACTAAAAGGATAATAAAGGAATATTATAAACAACCATTCCCACAAATTTGAAAACTTAAGATAAAATCAACTAATTCCTTGAAAGACACAATATACTAAAACTCACACAAAAAGATGTATCTGAATAGGCCTATCTATTAAAGAAACTGAATTAGTAATTAATAATTTTCCAAGACAGAAAGCACCAGGCACAGATGGTTTCACTGGTGAATTTTACCAACCATTTTAGGTACAAAAGATACCTGTTCTCTACAATGTTATAAAAAACAGAAGCAAAAGTCACACTTCCTACCTTACTCTTTAAGGCCAATATTACCTTAATACCAAATCAGACAAAAACATTATTAAGAAAGGAAAACTACAGAGGGACATCTCTCATGAACACAGTTACTGTGGGTCAGGAACTCAAGAGCATCTTAGCTGGATGGTTCTGACTTAATCCCTCATAAAATTGCAGTTAAGAATTTGGCCAGGTAGAAAAGAGGATTTGTATCACATGGTGCAGGTTGTTGACAGGAGGCCTCAGTTTCTCCCCACATGGGCTTCTACACTGGTTGCTTAAGTATTTTTATGACATGGAGGCTGGCTTTCCCCAGAATGAATGGTCCAAAAGAAAGCAAGGTAGAAACTATAATGTCTTTTATGACCTAGCTTCAGAAGTCACATACTGTCATTTCTCAAAATCCTATTGATAGCACAGACTAGTTCTATTCCGTGTGGAAGGGGACTAAATCAAGAGCCGTCTTGGAGGTTGTTTACGACAATATACAATGGAATACTTTCTAGAGATGAGAAGAAATGACTTATACATGCAACCATTTAGATGAAGCTCAGATATTATAATGAAAAAAGAAAAAAAAAGCCAGATGTGAATGAGTACATATTGTATTCTATTTATATGCTGTTCTAGAACAGGCAAAACTAATCTCTGGTTGTTACCTCTGGGAAGGGGAGGGATTGACAGGAAATGACACAAGGGAATTTCTAGGGTGATGGAAATGTTCTATAGGGGTGTGCTTCACACAGGTGTGTCATTTGTCAGAGTTGTACAATTAAAAATACTTGTGTATTTCATTGTAGAAACATTTACCTCAAAAAATAGTACCATAAAATATCAAGTGAGGACTGGGAATGAGTGGTAGTATAGGTAAAACAAGAATGGCAGAACATTGGTTAATTGTTGAAGCTAAGTGATAGATACATCAGGACTCATATTATTCTGTTTACTTTGTGTTTGAACATTCCAAAATAAGTTTAAAAACTAAAACCAAGCTGTTTTGTGTAATAAGTTTCTAACTCCTTTGTGTAAAACTTTATCTTTTCTTTTGTTCTACGATGCCAATTATAAGAGCATTTGTATCTCGTGAAGGCTGCATTCTGAATTGCACAGCAACAAAGGGCACCTTAGTCACCCTGATGACAATTAGGGGCACACAGATCTGGTGGTGGAAGATGGGTAGTGAGAAAATCTACCAGGAGCACATTTTAACCTGTTTAATTAATTATGCAAAATTGGTGAAACCCAGCCAGCTCTTAGGGAAAGTAGGCCAGCAAGCATGACATGAAGATGGTTTAAGACCATGTTTCCTCTCAAGCCAGTCGATTTTTCCCTTCTTCCACCCAAGAGAAGCCGAGCAGGGACTATGGTGAGCTAGACAATTACAGAGCACCATCTACTTGTAATATCTCTTGTTTCTTCCCTCAGAGGCTCTAAGGGTATTTGGCTGTGGGGATGGGGGTGGGAATTAAGTGAAAGAAGGGATTTGTCAAGTGGACACAGAGGTCTTTTAACCATATTCCTATCACTTGAGGATCTAATCTTTAATGTGAAAGTACATATGTACTTCTCACAGGTGCCAGTGAACTTTCTGCCAGAACCCTCTGGTATGGAATAATGTGGAGATATTAGAAAGTACAGGATATATTCTGGGACTAGTAATAGTCCAGATGACCTGGATACATGAAATATGTGTAGGGCAAGAACTGCTGATAAGGCTAGAGAGCCTAGGGAGCCTTGTGCCTAATAGTAAGCACCCATTATCTCATTAAGAGAAAAGTGGTACTGAAAGGTTAAGAATGAGGTTTTGGTTAAAATAGCTTGATATGAAAAAAAAATCTTTCTTACCTCTTGCAAAGTGAATTACATGAGCACAACTCACTCATATTATCCTTTTCATAGAATAATAGCAATAACAATAAATACAAAAGAACAGAAGCACCTTGCAGTTGCATGGTACCACAGACATGTCCTTATGGACATGAGGACAACTGACTGCTCAATATATACTAGAAACTGTGCTAAATATGTTAGATGACTTATTTGATTCTCACAACTTCATGAGCTAGGTGCTATTAATAGCCTCATTTTATGGGTGAGGAACCTGAGGCACAGAGAGGTTAAGCAAATAGGGTCATGCAGCTAGTGAGTGGTAGAACTAGGATTTGAACCCAGGCGACTGTTCTGGCTCCAGAGCCTGTGGCTGCATTGTGCTGCCTCTCAAAGCTGACATGGTCTATTAGTTTTCTGTGGCTGCTGAAACAAATGATCACCACTTTAATGGCTTAAAACAACACAGATATACTGCCTTAGATATATTGCTCTTGAGGGCAGCAGTCCTAAAATTAAGGTGTCGGTAGGCTTGCATTCCTTTCTGGAGGCTCTAGGAAGGAATATGTTTCCTTGCCTTTTCCAGCTTCTACAGGCTGCCCCTATTCTTTGGCCTATAGCCTCCTTCCTTTTCCTCCATGTTAAAAACCGGCATCTCACGGGGCGCCTGGGTGGCACGGCGGTTAAGCGTCTGCCTTCAGCTCAGGGCGTGATCCCGGCGTTGTGGGATCGAGCCCCACATCAGGCTCCTCCGCTATGAGCCTGCTTCTTCCTCTCCCACTCCCCCTGCTTGTGTTCCCTCTCTCGCTGGCTGTCTCTATCTCTGTCGAATAAATAAATAAAAAAAAAAAATCTTAAAAAAAAACAAAACAAACCGGCATCTCTCTGACTCTTCTTTGACTGTTGGCGCATCTCTTTCTTTCACCACAGCCAGGAAAGGGTCTCCATTTTTAAGGGTTCATATAATTAAATTGGACCCACTTGGACAATCCAGGATAATCTCCCCACCTCAAGGTTCTTAACCTTAAACACATCTGTGAGTCCCCTTTGTCATGCGAGGTATATAGTCACAGGTTCCAGGGACTGGAACATGGACATCTTCTGGGGACCACTATTCTGCCTCCTACATGTTTTCTCTAAAGGCTTTTCATATATACTGATTCATTTGATATCAACAATATGGTGGAATAGAAAATATGCATATGAACCCCATTTTCTGTACAGAGAGAGGAGTATTGTTTTTTTGCGCCAAAATCATACAGCTAGTATCAGAGTTCTTTACAAATGGATCTCAACCTACCTCTTTGGCTTCATTTTATACAGCTGCCCTCCACCTAATCTCTAGTCACAGTGAACTTGTTCTTCCCCCCTCAGAAGTCATGCCCATTCAAAACTCAGTCTTTCGATGTGTTATACCTTCTAGAAGGGAGCACCTTGACTTGGCAAACTTTTACTCCTCTTTTTATCTTTTTATGTCCCACTTAAATTAATACTCTCTGCCAGGTCTTCCTAGATCACCCAAGCAGCTAGTGGCAGAGTCCTCACTGTGTTAGGTTGGGAATGACTCAAACTGCTGTTTCACTGGAGATGGTCGAATGATAGACATCAGGAGACCGAAGCGAGGTTACCACACACAGTCTTCCGTGGAGAACTTGAAAACTTGTTGCACATCTCGTGGGCTGCTCAGCCAGACCAGAGTTGTAAAGTGAGGCCAGAGGGGAGAGTAATGAAGGGTTTATTTAAGTGAGTAATAGCTGGACTGAATCCCCCAGTTGGGGAGGGGATTTCAAGTATACCTTTGGAGAGTGTTTCCTTTGGTTGACAGAGAGATGACTAGTGTCCGACTCATGCCTAAGAAAGTTAAGAACCTCCTACCAGAGATTCCAAAGGGCAAAAATGCCTGACTCTCTCTTTGCTGCTAAAGCCAGAGAGGGGCTGCTGCACTGAAGCTGGCCAGCACTTGCAGGGGTGCTGAAAGCAAGAGATTTTTCCCATGGAGCTTATGTAGGTTACCTGGTGCAACCCTATCATGAGGTTGTCTTGGGCCTGTCCAGTAGGGCTGCCTGAGAGGTGAGAATATCTCAGCAGAAAGAGGCTAGATGGCCAGGAACTGAGGAAGTAAGAGTGGTAGATTGTTAGAATAATGGCCCCTAGTGCATCACACCTCTCTATCACCTTTCTCCTCTACGATGTAACTAATCCTTCAATGAAGAGGTGGAGTACATTTCCCCACCCCTTGAATTGTACTGGCCTTTTGACTTTTTTGACTAATGACTAGCAGAAATGACATCATGAGACTTTTGAGGCCAGGCCATAAGAGAAACATGCAGCTGCTACTGTTGCTTTCTTGGAACACTTGCGTCATCATGTAAAGAAACACACACTGGAGGATGCCAGACAGGTTATGTACAGAAGCCCAGCCAAGAGTCAGCATCAAGTGCCAGACATACAAATGAGGCCTTGCTGACTAGTCCCCCAACTGGCCAGTCAACTCACTGCAAACCTGAGTGGGCCCAGCTGACATCACGTGGAATAGAATTTCCCAGCTGATCCCAACCCAAATTGCCAGCCACAAAACTATATGCAAGTAAATGGTTTTTGCTTTAACCCACTAAGTTTGGGATGGTTTGCATTAATGGATAGCTGATCCAGGCAGCCACTTGAACCAGAGATGCATCTGCTGGTGTAAGAACTGTTAAAGAGGGTCTCAGCANGAAACCTCCAAAGAGCCCACAAAAGCACCCCGTAAGCTAACACCAGCCTTAACCTTCTGTCTACCAAACTCATCCAGTAACAGCAGCTTTAGCCATCTGCCATGCCTACACAACCAAAACGACCTTCACATACCTCTCTTCTTCCCGCCTCTGTCTCCCTCCCCACTTCTACACCAGTGTCTTAATCTGTTCAGACTCCTGTGAGGAAGTACCACAGACTGGGTGACTTATAATCAGAAACTTCTATCTCACAGTTCTGGAGGCTGAATGTCTGCAGTACCAGCAAGGTCTGGTTCTGGGCAGGGCTCTCGTCTGGGTTGCAGATGGCCATTTTCTTGTTTCTTACGTGGCAGAGAGGGTGAGAGAGCTCTCTGGGGTCTCTTTTATAAGGGCACTAATTCCATTCATGCAGGCGCCCTTCTCATGACCTAATCACCTCCCTAAATCCCCATCTCCTAATGCCATCACATTGGGGGTTAGGATTTAAGATGTGAAATTTGGGGGCATACAAAGGTCAGTCCATAACAACCAGTATCAGGCAAAACTTCAATTTAACAACAGTCTCAATTCAGCATTTAGAATAGCCAAACCTGGGTTAAAAACAAAAGCCAAAAAAAAAAAAAAAATCAAGTTTAACTTAGTCTTCTCCCCACCCTCAGCTTGAACTTGCTTCAGGCTGGAAGCCTACAGTGGGAAAGGGGAACACGGTTTTCTGTTCTCTCACAGTTCACCGACCTACTCTTCCTCTAGCTTCTAAAAACAGGAGAAATGTCAAGGGCTTGTTGGAGTTTTTATATAAGGTTATGGGAAATTTAAAGGGGCAACAGAAGGCAAAAATAAAGTCACTTAAAAAAAATCACAGTAGACACATCATCTTTGTTCATGGTAGTTATACACATTTGTCTTCCCCACATTTATCAGAAGTGCAAAGTCCTTGTCTTATTCATCTTTGATTCACCAGCTTCAGAACACAGGGCATAGAAGCACCAAATGAATGTTTTTGGGTGACTAGAAGCTAAAACTCAGGTTTCCTTACTTCAAGATTAAACCCTCTTTTTTTTTTTTTTTTAAGATTATTCATTTATTTGACACAGAGAGAGAGAGAGAGAGCACAAGCAGGGGTAGCGGCAGGCAGAGGGAGTGGGAGAAGCAGACTCCTCACTGAGCAGGGAGCCCGACATGGAGCTCAATCCCAGGACTCTGGAATCATGACCTGACCAGAAGGCATACGCTTAACTGACTGAGCCACCCAGGTGCCCCTTAAACCCTCCCTCACATTATTTCACTGCTCAGGTGTTAGACAGGACATCAAATAGTGAGAAACAAAACAGAATGTTATGCCTGGGACCAGACCCCTTCAACAATCATGGTTTCTTCTGCACCAAGACACACAAAAGGATTTAGGTATTTTCTTTCATTCCTAAAATACTAAATATGCTAAAATAATAATCCTGTCTTTGAGCAGGATTATGAAATCTTTTTTCCCTTCTACAGCTTTTTCTTATTTTTTAAATTTTATGTAATGAATATATTACTTTAAAATTGAGAAAAAACGGTTATTTCAAAATATATTTTGATATATGCCAGAGTACAGGTTGTATAACTGAAAGAGAAGCTGCTTGTTAATCACTGAGGAAACACACTTGAGGATGGTTAGTGTTTGGACACCATTTAGTGCCCCACTTTATGGAAAAAAATGAGGAATTAATCTTGTTCAATAATATATTAGTCCATTATAAAGATCAACTTCAGGATCAAATTTTATCAAATTATAATTGAGTTATTACATGCAACATTACACAGATGATCACGACAGAAATGTGGGGACCTATATCTACCACATCCAGTTCCAGTGAGTTATTCTCTGGTAATCCTATATGGTATCACCAGTTTTGTTTTTTGTTTTTTTTTTTTCATTTTTATTATTCTTTATTTTTTTAAAGATTTATTTGAGAGAAAGCATGCAAGCAGGGGGAGGGGCAGAGGGAGAGGAAGAGGACTAGACTCCCCACTGAATGGGGACTCTAACGGAGGGCTCAGTCCCAGGACCCTGACTGAGATCATGACCTGAGCCAAAATCAAGAGTCGGATGCTTAACGGCCTGAGCCACCTAGATGCCCCTAATCCTATACGGTATCGCTGTTCAAAACATTGTAGCCTGATGAGATTAAGAGAAAATAATAGAATCCCTATTATTATTCTAGCCCCAGAAACTATATTTAGTCCCAAAGAAATGTTTAGAGCCCTTTCTCCATGTGCATTTCTAAGAACATGTACATAGTTCTTAACAATAGGGAGACCAGTAGTTTGAAGAAAAAGGTTAAGTATTAATATGCTGAATCAATAAATGTTCATTGTGTGTAACTGCTGCAGTTAAAGTGCAGAATGTCTATGGAGATACCTAATTCAGCCTGAGAAGATTCTTGGAGGAAGTGCCACTAAGCCAGTGTTTGAAGTATCAGTAAGGGAAGAGGAGGGGAAGGAATTCCAGGCAGAAAGGACGGTGTACGCAAAGGTAGGGAGGCATTCGTGTTAGAAAACGATACGCCCACTCATATGAAATGGTATACATATTTTTTAACTTCAATCTGGGCAATGAGCTGAGAATATTCCTTAAGGCTCTTTGTCCTAGAATTCTATGACAACGTGTTGGGAATTTTGTCAAAGGTGTTTGCCATCTATAACGCCAAATGCAAACAGCTAAGATCAGAATTTGAAAAATTTGCAAAAAAAAAAAATCACACTTAAAATATACCACAGGTACAGAGATATGTGATACTTATATTAATTTTTGCAACAATCCAAAAGTGAAGGTATTCAAGTATTGCTTTGAGTATCCACGGTTACTTTTCATTATGTTATACTCAACTCCCATTTTATTCTTTTTTTAAAGATTTTATTTGGTAGAGACTGAGCCATCCAGGAGCCCCTAAAGTTAAAGCCTTTAACGATTGGATTACACTGTTGCCTCAGGCTTCAAGATAGGGAATCTCAAAAAGAAGTTGTGTGGTTTTTTTTAAGATTTTATTCATTTACTTGAAAAAGAGAGAGAGAGCAAGCACAAGCAGGGTGGGGGCACAAAGGGAGAGGGAGAAACAGTCTCCCTGCTGAGCAGGGAGCCTCCTGAGGACTCAATCCCAGGATCCTGGGATCATGACCTGAGCTGAAGGTAGACGCTTAACCGACTGAGCCACTCAGCCACCTCCATTTTATTCTTTTGATTGATTGCTAATAAGGCAGTTTATAAAGAAAAAGAAGACCATTTAAAATGATGTGGAGGGGTGGATGGGGAAGTGGGGTAATTTTCAGAGATTATTTTGAGTATTTTCTTGATTTGTAAAAGAAACACATTTGATTGTAGAAATTTTAGAAAGAACATATTAATATTTTGGTATACATCCTTCTAACCTTTTTTCCTTAATAAATTTTTCTTGAGTGTAGGCATCCAACTTAAAGCAGCAAAATGATGGTATTAATTATAACAAAATTTCATTGATTAAAAAGAATGTGTGTTAAAATACACCCAAAACAGGGATGCCCGGGTGGCTTAGTCAGTTGAGCGTCTGCCTTCAGCTCAGGTCATGATCCCGGGGTCCTGGATTGAGCTCCACATCGGGCTCCCTGCTCAGTGGAGAGTCTGCTTCTCCCTCTGCCTGCTGCTCCCCCTGCTTGTGCACACGCTCTCTCTCTCTCTGGCAAATAAATAAATAAAATCTTAAAAAAAAAAAATTTAAAAATACACCCAAAAAATTATTGTGTAGAAGATATCTCAAATTTCTAACAGTAGTTATTTTGGACAAGGTAGAAGGTTTGGTTTATTAAGGGGGTTGTGAAGCCAAAAGGATATTTTAGCTTTATCTCTAATATTCTAATATTTTTAAAAGAATAGATTCAGTGTAAGGGCACCTGGGTGGCTCACTTGGTTAAGTGTCTGATTTTGGCTCAGGTCAGGATCTCCAGGTCCTGGGATCCAGCCCATGTCTGTCTCCCCACTGAGCAAGGAGTCTGCTTCTCCCTCTCCCTCTGTTCCTCCCCCTACTTTTGCGTGCATGCACCCTCTCTTTGTCTCTCTCTCTCAAACAAAAATTTAAAAAATCTTTTAAAAAATTAATAGATTCAGTGTATTACATAAATATTAGTAAAAAAAGAAAATAAATCTGGGGCACATGGCTGGCTCAGTCAGTGGAGCATGTGACTCTTGGTCTTGGGGTTGAGAGTTCAAGTGTAACACTGGGAGTAGAGATGCCTTAAAAAAATAAAAAACAAAAAGAAAGAAAAAAAATAACCAAACATAAAAAAAAAATAACCAAAAAAAAAAAGAACCACATGTATAAAATAAATATTGAAGGGGTAATGAGAGTTAACATGTCTACTCTTGGCAGAGAAAACAACTTTAGGAGACTGCCCTTACTATCATTTCCTGACTTACTAGTTCCCAAACCATTAAGAGCACATCACATGATTGAGAAATGTTGGAATCATCACAGCCCTCAGAAATTCAGGTAGCTAAACTGGTTTTTTTATTTTTGATTTTCCTCCAGAAAAATGTTCCTGATTATCAACTTTCAGTGACTCTTAAACACTGATTACAGTCAAACGACTTAATTTAACAAATATATATAGAACATCTATGTATTTTTAAAATATTCAGGACCATTTGGAATTACAGCAACAGATACTCCATTGGGAGATTAAATAATTTAGCTGCATAATTGTGTTTTCATCTTTAAAGCATGTGCAATTCACCTGAAATTTGATGGCTACAACACTTTTTTGGAAACACTGGTTACAGTCAAACGACTTAATTTAACAAATATATATAGAACATCTATGTATTTTTAAAATATTCAGGACCATTTGGAATTACAGCAACAGATACTCCATTGGGAGATTAAATAATTTAGCTGCATAATTGTGTTTTCATCTTTAAAGCATGTGCAATTCACCTGAAATTTGATGGCTACAACACTTTTTTTTTCATTGTGATGACATCAGAGTAGCAGATGAAACACCAGGGACATCAGATGATTGGGCTCCATCCAGTATACCTACTGTGTGTAACAGGGAGCATCTGTTAATACTACAGGCATGAGGCAAAGTTTATGATATCTCATCTTGCATGATTTCTCTCTGTACTAGGTCTTAATCTAATTGGGATGGGGTTGGCATTTCCGAAGCCAGGATCTTACATATATAGGAGTTAGAAACAAGGAAGAGATATACGCACCTTGGCTGAGGCATACATAACCCAAGTAATGAGAAAAGCTAAGAATGGAATGACTTATTTTATCAAGTCATTGTTCTCCTGGTACCTCCATTTGATGAGTCCTCAAATGCCACTCCTTTGAGTCTTCAGGTCTCCTTCAAAAGCTTCAAAAGCCTTGAGCCACATACATCTTCCCCTCCTCTACTGCGTTAACAGTGTTTTAAGAAATGGTATGTACCCCTTTAGGCTGCCGAAGTAGGCAGTACACATTGTTTTACTATACTGTTACATGGAATTCAATCAAGTGTTTTTCAAATAAATTGTTCACTCAGTAAAGAGGAAAAATAGATTGAACTAAATATCCAATTACAAAGGATGTTACAATAACATACAGCTAAGATTAAAGCAAAAAGAGCCACAATTTCTTATCTATAATTCTCATATCCAAAAAAAGCTCTGAAACCAGAAAGTTTCTTTCTAAATTTGGTGACAAAACTGACCTGACCTGAGGCTCTTTATAGTCTTCAGTTATCACTTAGTGGTGCTACTCATACATTCACCATCTTAGACTCATTTGAGAGTTTGAGTAAAATATATGTATTCTATTAGTTTTCTAAAATCTGAAAATTCTAATTTCAAAACATAGCTAGCCCTAGGTTTTCAAGTAAAGGCTTGTCAAGCAGCATTTCCCTAACCTGTTAATGGTATGGTGATTCTATCAAACCCAAAGATGGTTGCAATAAATATTTTTATTCCATGGTATGTCATGAGGATGAGTCACCAGGAAAAGAGAAAAGGCATGTTGGAACAGCTATAGGAATAAACAGGCTGCATCAAAAATTGACAGAGGAATGATCTGGTAAGTGATGTAGCTATAAGACACGCTATAATTACTAGAAGCTATTACTGCATAAAGACAGCATACAGCACTGCTACTAATAGTTGTCTGCATAAAAATGAAAAGCCCCACTCTTTTGAAGCTTCTTTTATGTATAGTGCTTTAGGACAACATTCTTAGTAGTTCTCAACCTGTTTAAAAAATTAGAATCACCTAGAGAGCTTTCTAAAAATAATCTATGCATCAGCCTCACCTTCAGATATTCTGATTTACTTGGTCTAGAGAGGGGACTTGGCAGGTGTTTTTAAAAATGCCCTATACCTGGCTGGCTCAGTTGGTGGAGCATGCAACTCTTGATCTTGGGGTTGTAAGTCTGAGCCCCAGGCTTGGTATAGAGATTAGTTTTTAAAAAAAAATCTTGAAAAAACAAAAAACACCCTATGTGATTCTCATGTGTAGCAAGAGCTCTTAAAAAGTCCTAACACCCAGGTTCTACCCCAGAACAGGTAAATTGGAATCCTTGGAAGTAAAGCCCAGACACAACTATTTCTTTTAAAAGATGTTCAGGTGATTCCAATGTATACCCAAAGGTGAAAACCAATGATTGGAACCCCCTCTTGTTGCTTGGATTAAGGATTAAGGGTGTCGACTGTTTTTGGTTTTTTTTCTTTCTTCCAGAATCAACTCAGTTCACAATTATCACTGTAGCAGAGTCATCAGTAAAGAAGTCTAAGCTTTATCCACTCTAATAATGGTGACTTATTCATGGAATCTCTCTTCAATTTCAATTTCAATGCAAAAGAAGGGGGGAGAATGTATGGAAATCACGAGAAATATTTTTAAATACTTTCAGCAAAATAATCCATACCATATCAAACTCCTTTAGCATACAATAAATCATAGTGAAGAACAAAACAGAAGTTGAATTCATTTTAGTTGAGTCTATATTGTACAGGAGAGTATAACTTAAGCACAGAATAGGAAATCATAGCATCTTCCAATGAATTCTAGGTAGCAAATCAAAAAATAATTACAATAGTTTTCCAGTGACTAACTGTTCAGGGTGCCAAAGTAAAACAGATTCCTATACAAATTTCAAAGAAAGCTAGAAAATACATTAAAAATATTAAATTCAAGATAATTTCTGCTCAAAAATCAACTGAAATATAAGGTGCACATTTTTTTCAATAGAAGATAAATCTCTTTTGCTTTTACTTAAAAATAATTTTTTCATGCATTTTAATGGTAATATGAAAAAGACATTTACTTTTTTTTCATTACTAACCCTGAGGAAGGAAGAACACACGTGGAGTAGCTCACTAAGAACCATCCTCCACACTTGTCACAACTGGAAATGGCAAGTAATGGAAGAAGTGAGGACTACACACTTATTCAGGCTTCCACACACATCAGTTAAACCACCCAAAACTAAAATCTGGGTAACTGGCACAAGTGGCATTACACTTTTAGTCCAATATTTAGGGATATTATAGCTTCATTGCTCAAGAAAGTATTCAGCAGAAGAAAAATATGAGTTAAGTTCTATGTACACTTATCTTTCACTACAAAGAGATTAGCTGTTACAAGGGAGTTAATGAGAGGGAAAATGTGGAATTTCATCACAATGAATATGGGAAGAGCTGGTGTTTTCTCTTTGCCATTATAATTATTCTTCTTAGGATGAAACCTGGAATTGCAAATTTAGCTGAATTTACCAGAGTTTCAACCTTTGTAAATGAAGAAAAGTTCACTCCCTGGGCCAAAAACCCCAAGCAGCAGTTGGGAGTAAGAGGGCAATGAGGACAGAAGAAAACAGATTCACTGCGTTGTTATCAAGAATCGGTTTCCCTGCTATGTACTTCACCTCATTCGCTGGGCTGTTGACCACCATGCCAGTGCTTTCATCTAAACCTGGAGTGGAAAAGAAGCAAGTGAGGTGGAAAATCCAAATGACTTGATTGAAAACAAATTAGCTTTTCTCCTCCAAAGAATATAATCTTTGAAAGAGTCTCAACCACTTACAAAGTGGCTTCAGTGAATAATTACATGGTGAGAGATATGGAACCCTTGATTACCAAGGACTTTTTTGAAATATGAGTTTTAGTACACCTCAATACTATTCTCTCAACACTGTTGGAGTTCCTTCACAGGAAGAAGGAAGAACATTAAAAGCAGACATAGCATGAAACTAGAAGACTAGGCCTCCAAGACCAACCTGTGAGGTCTCTGAGAATAGGGATCATGTCTTTAGCTTCTGTGATGGAAACCCAGGACCCAGCATGGTGCCAGCACAAAGGAGGCACACGAAGCATTTACTGAAGGAGTTAATCTTTCCCACAGCCCACACTAATTTTTTCAACCCACTCAACATGATCAGAAACTTCCCAGTTAGAGCCCAGTGTAGAATAAAACCTAGGCTCCTAAACAAACAAACAAACAAACCCAAAAACATAGGGGGGAGATAGAGAAGAGAGGGGGAGAGACAGAGAGAGAGTGTGTGTGTTACTGAAGGAGTTAATCTTTCCCACAGCCCACACTAATTTTTTCAACCCACTCAACATGATCAGAAACTTCCCAGTTAGAGCCCAGTGTAGAATAAAACCTAGGCTCCTAAACAAACAAACAAACAAACAAACCCAAAAACATAGGGGGGAGATAGAGAAGAGAGGGGGAGAGACAGAGAGAGAGTGTGTGTGTGTGTGTGTGCGCGCACACACACGCGCACGTAGAGTTAGTGACCTTTAGCTTGAACTAAAATCAGACTGTTTCCTCCTTAGTATTTAGATAAAAGAAATGAATCTGAGAGAACAAACATTTTGATAGGCGGGGAGCAAAGCAGAAGGGCAAGAATAGTATCTTGGCACGTGAAAAGAACTGGGGGGGCTGTACACAAGGAAACTCCCCAAACTCCCAGCCTCTTAAGTCTATGAATTAAAGGAGAAAACATGGTCAGAATGTGGAGGAAATACACACCTCACAGAGTATGTCAGTGCACTGAAATGACAAGAGAGCTTCAGAAGCAAAGCACAGAAAATTCTGGGGAAAACCAACTCTCCCATTTATCTTGAGTAGGGCTAAAAATTCAGTGGGGACAGAAAGCGTTACGTCACAGTAGTAAGATAAGTCGTATGTGTACAGAGTAGTATAATAATTCTCTCTCAGATGGACTTGGAAAACAAATGGAAGGTGGATCGTGAAAATGATCTGATCCCAAATGTTCTGCTTTCTCTGGGATTAGGTGAAGTCACCAAAGCAAAAGCATCTCTTTCCTGCACTATCATCCTTCCCACGCAGCTTCTGTTCATTGCTCTGTGGGACTAGTTCTCTTTCAATTAATTTAACCAAAAAAAACTTAAAAATCAAAATTGTAGAAAAGACTCTGTCCTGTCATTCCTGGCCTCTCGATTTCCTGTCTTTGGGATTGTTTTCATTGCCATGTTTTTCTCCCCCATATTTCCTTCCCATTTAATACACCAATAAGTTGCAATAATAAAGTGATATTCTTACCAGTAAATTGCATTGTAGCTCCTAAATATGAATCTATAACTGATCCTAGTAATCCAGCCAGACCCCCAAATGCAATAATTGGCCACTGGGGAGCAGAAATGTCTAAATCATTAACAAAAACCAACTGCGTGAGGAAGTACGTGATGCCCACAAAGGTACCACCAAGTAGACTGGAGGCAAGGCCCACCATTGTGACCCCTCCATTGGTCCCTGAAGAAAAAACACAGATAAAATAATTGGGTTAACAATCAGCAAACACATAAAATCAAGGAAAGCAAAAAAAAAAAAAAAAAAAAAAAAAATTGGCACCTATCTTATCAAGACTAATTCAAAGAAAAGGTTCTCTTTCATACAATCCAAAGACCATAGTCTAGTTAAAAAGTAGTCTTTTCTCCTCATTAACTCCTGACAGTCTAAGCAATGCAGGAGGAATGGTTCAATGGAGCCAAACTGCCTGGCTTCAATCTTAGTTCTGCCATTTCTAAGTTATGTGACTGTAGTTAAGTTACTTAACTTCTTTTAATTTCCTTGTTAGTAAGATGGAAATAATAAAAGAACCAATTCACATGAATATTAAGGGTATTAAGGATGATGATGAAAATGATGAAGAGAAAAAATGAAAAGGACATGAGAAAAAAAAAGGAGAAGAAAGTAGGGGAGGAAAAAGACGAGGAGGAGAAGGGAAGAAGAAGGGGAGGGCAGGTGATGACAAAGACAAAAATGTAGTAGTAATAGTAGTAGTCGTAGTCGTAGTCGTAGTAGTAGTAGTAGTGGTAGTAGTGGTAGTGGTGGTGGTGGTAGTAGTTGATAATGGTACTCCCATTAGTACCATTAATGGTGCTAAGGGAACTCAGATCTATGTTAAAGCACTAACCACATAACAGGTCCTCAAGAAACACCCTATCATTCTCTTCCTTTTCCTCTCCTCCTGATATGTCTCTGTGTTTCTGTATTCTTTATCTAGGACTTGCTAATATTTCCTGCAAATATTATTTCTTATCAATTTAATAGCCAACAGCAAGTTTCCAGTTAAGGAGACTAAAATTCTTAAAAGGCTCTTAAGTAAGAAACACAATAAGTCAGATATTTTTTGTTCATTTCATTTTTTAAAGAAACTTAAATAAAGACTCACCAACTGGAACTTTTTCCCAGGTTGTTATTAGCCTTGGCGGGCTCTTACTCAGAATGGGACCAACTTCTGAAGCCCACGTGTCTCCAGCAGAGCAGGCCAGGGCAGCCAAGAGAGACAAACACATCCAGGAAGCAGTGTACTGCTTGGAAAAATCTATTGGAATTTCCCCAGGGCCATTTTCTATCATGTAGAGCAGGGCCAGCTCTGTGGGCACGGCTCCATTACAGAACACCTGAACCCAATTCCTCTGCCCACCTACAAACAAACAAGCAGATAAAAAGGACAAGAAATGTTTTCTCCTCAGAAGGAAAATCATGCAGTTACAGGAACTTATTTTAAAGTTTAAGGAAAGAAAAATGACTACAATTTTAAAAATGACTAAAAGTCAGATGGTACCTTTGCCTACATTCTATATTGTTTTAGGATAATTAAAATTCTAAAATTCTTCTAAAATTCTGCTGTTACTATTGTGGTGAAGTAATGATAAACTAAATTAGGCCACTACTTAAAGTTATTCTCATACAAAATTTATCTGTTTTAACAGTCTAAACATGTTCTGATTATAAGCTTATGATATCTTAGGATGAAATAAAGGTTACTATTTTAAGTGATGTCAAACATAATTCATTTTACCTTCTTTGTATTCTGAATCTAGACGCTTCTTTATTTCTCCCTTCCATTTAGTGAGTTTTGAAGAAGAAAGGAAAAACATCAGCAAAGAAGTAAAAAAGCTGAAATTTGCAATGGTTAGGATAAATCCAACCACAAGCCCTGAAAGAAACACATATATACACAGAATTATACTTCAGTCCATACATTAACGCTGTGAAAAAAAGAATGGGATTTTTTTTCAGTTATTTTTTGCATTATAACCTGAAATGTACATTTCCAAAACATTTTCATTTTTACCAATTCAGGTATTACCAAATAGTAAACTAAGTGTTGGTTTGATTAAATTGAGATACTACTTTTTTTTACCATATTTTGACCTCCTTTCAACAAACTATGAACATATGAATGTACGTTATTATAGACATACTTTTTATAATCAAATTGCAGAACACAATAAATAGTAGTGATTTATTATTAAACAGTTTATATTATATATGTTATATATAACATTTAGATAGTTCTAGCTTCTAATTTCTACATTTTCCTCTTATAGCCTAGATCTTTTTTTTCTACTTAAAGGCTAGCTTTTTATGCTTTTCAAAAAACTTTCAAATGCTCTTTGTTGAGCCTCATAAACTATGTGAGAAGATGGAGATAGTGTTTCTTAGCTATGTTTTACTATGTAAATCTATGAAAATAATCCTGGATTTTATGTGGAATTAAAAATGGAATATTGTCTGTAAATATGATTTCAGATTTTTAGACCTTTTTTTGTTTCTTTTAATTGGGCAAAGAAGAAAGGGAACATCCTTCCTTTTTCCATGAGTAACTAAATTCAAGGAAGGCTTATAACACCTACAGTCTAATCAGGAGAACAAAGAGGAGTGAGCACATGCATAAGCAAGTGGGGGAGGGGCAGAAAGAGAGGGTGAAGGAGAGAAGGAGACTCCCAGCTGAGTGCGGAGCTTGACACAGGGCTTGATCTCACAACCCTGAGATTATGACCTGCAACAAAATCAAGAGTCAGATGCTCAACTGACTGAGCCATCCATGTGCTCCCCTCCAGGTAGTTCTACAGAGAAAATGCACATCTACTGGAATTAGCTTCTTAAAGTACTCAGATAGGGGCACCTGGGTGGCTCAGTTGGCTAAGTGTCAGATTCTTGATTTGGGCTCAGGTCATGATCTCAGGGTTGTCAGACTGAGCCCCAGGTGTCAGACTGCTTGGGATTCTTTCCCTCTCCCTCTGCTGCCCCCACACCCTACCCAAATGACTCAGATAATCCTTAAAGGCCTTTGTCACAAAATTTGAAAATGTTCTTAGGAGTAAAATTGGTGGTTGAGGTAGCAGAATACTCTTGTTTCTAGTACCACAATGGTTAGTTAATCTTACAAAAATGAATGAAACAGAGGATTTGGGGAAGAAGGAAGAGTAGAAAGCACCAGGAAATCTGTCTTCCCACCTAGACAATAATTGCACTGGCAGAATCTGTCTGACAAAACAATTTTGGAACTCTGGAGTCTACTGAAGCCTTGTAACTTTCAAAGGAAGGGAAGGGAATGGAAGGGAAACTGCAGTTAATTTTGGTCAATTTCAGTTCTTACCAGTGCAGCAGCTACCCATTACCACTCCCAGCCCCATGGCAGGCAGGGCAGGAACTGCAGGTGCAACCTGCACACAGCTTGTGGGAGCCAGGCTGGGCAATAAGGATTTGTCTTCCACATATCAGGATTTGTATTCTGATCAATGACTGCTGCTTCTGATTATGGAGGTATAGACATAGAGGCTGGCAGCCATTGTTACGCTCCACCCTGCACTAGTGCAAGCCCTTTCTTGTCTGGCTGAAGGGACTTCCAAAGGATTTAAAGGATCGATGCCAACCCCCCCTTCATTTTTCTGTTTTTCCTCCTTTGGAGAGCCAGACATTAAAGACTAGGACATTCAAAAGAAACTGCATTTATGGGGAAAATTAGAAAGTCACAGTGCATACTCTGGGAAAGGTATAAGCTCAGAAAAGACTGGGAAGATCTTAGGTTTACACCTCAAGGTGATTCCTGGCAGAGAGACAGCTGCCACAATCAAAACCAAGACAAAACAAAACAGAAAAGAGCAAACCCTGGGGACAGAGGAAATTCTGATTTCCACTTGCCACATTATTAGATTTAAATGTCCTGTTTTCAACAAAAATATCACAAAGCATACGAAGAAAGAGACAAGTATAGCCCATTCAAAGGAAAAAAAATCAATGGAGACTGTCACTGGAAGGACCAGATGGTGGACCTACTAAGCAAGGATTTCAAAACAACTGTTTTAAAGATGCTTTAAGAACTAAAAGAAGACATGAAGAAAGTCAGGAGAACAATATGGAAATATTAATAAAGAGACAGAAATCTAAAGAGAAACTGAAAGGAAATACTGGAGTTGAAAACAACTCAGTAGATTCAAAGGCACATTTGAGCAGGCAGAAGAAAGAATCAATGAACTTGAAGACAGGCAACGGAAATTATCCTGTCTGAAAAAGAGAAAGAAAAAAGAATGAAGAAAAGTGAACAGAGCCTGAGGGACATATAGGATACCATCAAGGAGAACAACACACACATGTGGGAAATCCCAGAAGGAGAAAAGACAGGGAAAGGGGGCAGAGAAATTATTTGAAGAAATAATGGCTGAAACCTTCCCAAGTTTTTTTTTTTTTTTTAACTTCCCAAGTTTGATGAAAGACATACATATAAACATGCAAGAAAGAAGCTTAGCAAACTCCAAGCAGAATGAATTTAAAAAGAGCCACACTGGGGCACCTGGGTAGCTCAGTCATTAAGTGTATGCCTTCGGCTCAGGGCGTGATCCCAGAGTCCTGGGATCGAGCCCCACATCAGGCTCCTCCTCTGGGAGCCTGCTTCTTCCTCTCCCACTCCCCCTGTCTGTGTTCCCTCTCTTGCTGGCTATCTCTCTCTCTGTCAAATAAATAAATAAAATCTTAAAAAAAAAAAAAAAGCCACATTGAGACACATTATAATCAAACTGTTCAAAGACAAAGACAATCTTGAAAGCAGAAAGAGGTAAGCAACTCATCACATATGAGGGATCCTCAATAAGATTATCAACAGATTTCTTATCAGAAACTTCCTGAGACCAAGGGCCAAAGGCCAGAAGAGATTGGGGATGATATACTCAAAAATGTGAAAAGACGAAAAACCTGTCAAAACAAAAGCTAGGATCCACTGCAAACTATTTTTCAAAAGTAAAGGAGAGGGCTGCCTGGGTGGCACAGTTGGTTAAGCAACCAACTCTTAGTTTCGGCTCAGGTCATGATCCCAGGGTCCTGGGCTCCACACTCGGCATAGAGTCTGCTTAAGATTCTCTCTCTCCCTCTCCCTCGGCCCCTCCTGCTCATGCTGTCTCTCTCAAATAAATAAATAAAATATTTTTTTTTTTTAAAGAAAGGAGAAATTAAGAGAGTTTGTTATTGATGTTATGCTGGCAAGAATTCAAATTAGAATGTTGTAACTTTAGGATGTTAAATATAATCGTCATGGTAACCACAAAGAAAATAGTTATAAAATATACACAAAAGGAAATGAAAAAGGAATTCACACATTTCACTACAAAAATTAATTAAACACAAAGGAAGACAGTAATTCTAGAAATGAGGAACAAAAAAACTATAAGAGAGAAACAAATAGCAAAATAGAAAAAATACCAAAATGACAGAAGTAAGTTTCTCCTTAGTAATTACTTTAATCCTAAGGGCAGAGGGGTGCCTGGCTGGCTCAGGTGGGAAAGCATGTGAGTCTTGATCTTGGGGTTGTAAGTTCAAGCCCCACATTGGGTGCAGATTACTTAAAAAAGAAAAATCTTAAAAAAAATAAGTAAATGTAAGGGGATGAAACCCTCCAATCAAAAGACAGAGATTGTCAAAATGAAATAAAAACACATAGTCCAATGCTATCTATAAAGAACTCACTTTAAATCTAAAGACACAAATGGGCTTAAAGTAAAAGGACTGAAAAAGATACTCTATGCAAATAGTAAGCAAAAGAAAGCAGAGGTGGCTATACTAAAACCAGACAAAATAGATAAGTTCACCTCCGCACCATGTGACATAACCCTGTATTTTGTCTTCTTTTTCGTATTTCCTTTCTTTCTGGCATAACAAGATGCTCTAAGCTCTTCCCAAACCTAGTTTTCCCCAGTCCTGGAACCAGTTATTTCTCTGAGAAGCTTTGGTTCATTTTAGTGGAGAAGGATATTGAGGGTTAAGATCTAGGCTCACAGTGTGCTCATTGCTACTGGGGTATATTTGCTTTTTGTAGACAGGGCAAGTGATTACACACACACACACACCCATGAACATACAAATATACACACAGGCATATACATGTGCATATATACATGTATATACACATACATATTTTAGAAATCACAAGATCACACCACTAACTTCAATTACAGTCCATCTCTACAGGCTTTCTCTTGCTTTTCCCCATTCCACATTTGTATGCCTCTTTCCATGGTAAGAACCTGGCTTCAAACAACAATGATAATTTCACTCCACTAACACATAACGAAACTTTCAGTTTAGGATTTGTTTGCCATTCTCCCCTTCCCTTAACCCAAGACTGAAGGAATATAGTTAAATGCTATGTTCATTAAGTTGTCTTTTTTTCCCCTCCAGTGTGCTTACAGCATTGACCTAAAATACAACTGGGAGAATGCCTGGGTGGCTCAGCCAGTTAAGCCGCTGCCTTCAGTTCAGGTCATGATCCTACGGTCCTGGGATCCAGTCCCACATCGGGCTCCTTGCTCAGTGGGGAGCCTGCTTCTCCCTCTGCCTGCAGCTCTCCCTGCTTGTGCGCTCTCTCTCTCTGACAAATAAATAAATAAAATCTTAAAAAAGAAAGAAATTCTTTGGTTAGTTCAACATTCAGGTACCACAACTACTGACACAGTTACTGACTGATCTATCCAGAGATACTCAAAACATTGGCATTTTACTCAAGTTTAGTACATTTTAATTCAAAGTGCAAGAAACAGGGTAATGCTATATAAAGTATTAATAAAGTGCTTCAGCTCTGAGGTTGAACAGTCTGGAGTTCAAACTTTGGCTCCTCCCTTTATCTCAGTTTGACTAGATGTTCCCATCATAAGCCTCAATTTCTTATTGGTGAAATAAGAATAACAACAATTCCTTCATTGGCTTGCTGTGAAAAGTTAAATGAGATAATTTTACAGTATGCTTATTAAATTACCCAGATGTAGGAGGTCTTTCATAAATGTTCACTAATATTACTGGTAATAATAGCAGCTATTAGTGGTAAAACCTCAATAACATTATTTTTGTAATTATATATTATTATTGTAACAAAATTAATGATGAATATTATTCTTGTTATTCAACTTTTAAGTTTTTTTCAATTGGTTTTAAAGTATTACAAAAGTAGTATATGACTATTGGAGGGGAAAGCCAAAAAATATGGATGTATACATAGTAAAAATCAAAACGTCTCTGTGCACCCCCACACTCCCATCCCTTTTCTGTAGTCACAATTAAAAATTTGTTCCACTGACTTTAACTCAGAGTAAGGTGGTCCTAAAACACCCTATACTGAAATGCTACAAATCATCTACGTCCTTTTTACTTTGCTCACCTTAAAATACCACATGAAGTGATCAAAGTTCATGTTGATGACAGGTTCAGAATGAGGAAATAAACTGAAGGCAACGTACTTTGAAAGAATGATTTCTTTCGTATAGTCTAAAAATATCTTGGTATTTTTTTGCAACTCCTAGCTATGTCTGAACTCTTAAATTAGTAACTGCTGTATCCGGTTCTTGTCTATTCCCTCTCCCCCAAACCACCTCTGGAATCTCTAATTGTCAATGATAAGAGGTGATATGCATAACAAAAGGGTACTCTCAAAGCACTTTAAGACTAAAGAATTATGACTGCCTTCTGAGTTTTAAATAGGTAAACTCTGCACTTAACAGAGCCATATGGGGAAGTACAACAACACTGTCTACAAATGTCTCTGATAGCAGGAGTAGAATTATACCAAAAATTTCAACAAAGGTGACTTGGGTACAATAACCCTGAGAGGCAGAAAAGAGAAAGGCAGGACTAGAATTTTATAATTTAATAAACTCAAATCTAATTACCTCTGTCACAGGTAATCTACCTACAGAAAGACTGTGGGAATCAACAGAAAGCTCATTAACCCAAAATACAGAACATGAAGGCCAAAAAACCAGAAGTTGGCAGACTTGTTGAATCTTGTACAAGGGATGGGACCCTTTGATCTAAGGATCTGCAATATCTGAGATAGGGAAACTGAAGGACTCCATAAAAATATGCTTTTTTCTCCTTTTCCTTCTTCTTTTCTTCCTAGGACCTGAACTCCCACTTTATATATGCTTCGTAATGCAAATAGTGTATGTCCTCTTTGTAGGGGACAGGAGTTAATGATTTCTTTAGACTAGATAACTTCTAATGAATGACCAGGTAAGAATGAGCCGAGGAAGCCATCACACGCATATTCCAGACCACTGGCACTAGACATCCAGATGCCAAGACCCCCTGACTCCAAGGAATAACACCTGGGCCCTCGTCTTTGTTCTTACGGATTCCTAGGTGCCTAAGAGGGCACACACCCGGACCACAGTCCTCAATAACAACCCCAGACCGCAAACAAAGATGGGACACTCTCCTTTCCTTTCTGAGTCTCCCAGATACTATCTCTATCTGCACTCTCTCTGCATCTTCAATAAACCCTGCCTTTACCTCCTGCTGGCTCACATTGATTTCTATCCTGCACACAGCCAGGGACTCTGCTGGCTAG
Source organism: Ursus maritimus (assembly GCF_017311325.1). Taxonomy (NCBI): domain Eukaryota; kingdom Metazoa; phylum Chordata; class Mammalia; order Carnivora; family Ursidae; genus Ursus; species Ursus maritimus. The sequence continues at coordinate 13,064,605 of NW_024424564.1, read as the reverse complement.
TCCCGTGGCACCCCCTCTGGGTTCTAGACCCGGCCTGCTGGCATCATGTCGACTGTGTCTCAGACTTAGTACTCACCAAGAAATTTTCTAGTTATACTCTGACTTCTCAAATGGCTCAACTACAACAGGGCATGCCTGAACAGTGATGTTTGTACTTCAGTCTGCAATTGACAAGTTCTACATATTTTTTAAAGACACACTTTTTTTTTTTTTATTTTTTTTTAAGTAGGCCCCGAGCCCAATGTGGGGGGCTTGAACTCATGACCCTGAGATCAAGAGTCACATGCTCTACTGACTGAGCCAGGCAGGCACCCCGACTAGTCTGTATTTTATCAGATTAATAAAGTGGCATTCTGAATCATATACCAGTCCCTTGTGACCATGAGCAACATAAACCGGTTTCTCTTAGGTCTAATCAACTCTGGGTACCTGAAAATGAAGCTTCTACTTCAGAAAGACTAAACACCAGACCCAGCTATGATGACCCAAAGAGGCAAGGCCGCTCTTGTGAGACCACATGAAGCACAACCACTGGCCTTTCTAGACAATTTTCCATTTGTGTGCATTTCCACTACACTTAAAGCATATAGTTCTGGGGAATAAATGCCTCAAACCCATCTCTTTTATCATCCGTGTCCCCTGACTAAAACTGTAAGCTTTCTGACAATGGGATTGATTGATTGATTGACTGATTGATTTTTTAAAGATTTTATTCATTCATTCAACAGAGAGAGAGACAGCCAGCGAGAGAGGTAACACAAGCAGGGGGAGTGGGAGAGGAAGAAGCAGCCTCCCAGCGGAGAAGCCCAACATGGGGCTCGATTCCAGAACGCCAGGATCACGCCCTGAGCCGAAGGCAGACGCTTCACGACTGAGCCACCCAGGCGCCCCTGACAATGGGATTTAAATCCTAAGTGCCTGGAACAGTGCGTGGCATATAGGAGACCCTAACTATACATTTGTTGAATGAATGATTGAAAAAAAATGGCAAGCCACTAAGCTGAATAGTCTCGGTAAGTGAAATTAAATTTAAACTTGTCAAGTCAAGGGATGCCTGGGTGGCTTAGTTGGTTAAGCATCTGCCTTTAGCTCAGGTCGTGATCCCAGGGTTCTGGGATGAAGTCCTGCATCAGGCTCCTTGCTCAGTGAGGAGCCTGCTTTTCCCTCTGTCTGCTGTTCCCTCTGCTTGTGCTCTCTCTCTCTCTGACAATAAAATCTTTAAAAAAAATAAATAACTTGTCAAGTGAAAAATCTGATGACAGATTGTCCATACCGAGTTCAAAGGAACACAATGAACAACTAGACTATATGATACCTCCTTGGAGCAAATCATCTACACAGTGCTTTACAGTTTATAGTCACTTTCCCATATATCCCCTCATGTGATCCTCCTTATTCTAAAAATAATCTCTCTCAAAGAGATCAGAGGCCTTCACTTCAGTGTCTATCTTAAGCACCATCTCAACCCTTCCCCTCTTCTATCACTGAGATATGTGTTCCTGTGTCATGGGGGACTCTTTTAACACCCAGATTTTGAGGAAGTTCTGAAACTCTTCTCAATCCCAAGCACACACTGAAGGGATGATATGGCAAAACGCAGTAAATTCCTAGCACTGTGAACAGTAGTAGTAGAAGGTAACATTTATAAAATACTTCTGTGTGCCAGGTACTGTGCTAAGCTTTTCACATGGATGACTCTTCACCGTGAGTCAATGCTGTAGATCATATTCCTTCCCGTGTTACAGATAGGAAAAGTACAGCGCTGACAGTTTAAGTGATTTGTAGTCATACTCCAGGACAGTACTCCCAAGTACTATATAATTTGAAGTAGCATTACAGTTTTTTATCCTTAAGTAAAAAAAAAACAACAAACCCTCTAAACAAAAGATACCAATATTCATGGAATGAAATGATTAGAAAAAGAACAGAGGTTTTAAAATCAATGTACAAATATTTCCTAAGCACCTATTCAAAGCATGGGCCACAGAAGCATAAGATCCACTCCACTCCCTATTTTCAGGGAGTTTATACTATGGTTGAAAGCCGATAATAAATCACTAACAGTGAATGTTTATATGATGCTTTGTAGCTTAAAAAGATGTACTGTCCCAAACATTATTTTGTCTGAGCCTCACCAATAAGCCCTAAGGAACTATTTTCTAAGAGATAAAGAAATTGAGGCCCCAGGAGTTAGGAATGTGGTAAAGTTCACAGAGACAACAAGTGGCAGTCCTAGAACTCAAATATACACCTTCCAATTCTAAATCAGGCTAGGTAGGAGAGGAGTAGAGGCCCAAGGACTAGAAAGCAGAAAAGGAAATGGTAGCAGGAAAAAACATAAGTAGAGGGATACCTGGGTGGCTTAGTCAGTTAAGAGGCTGCCTTCGGCTCAGGTCATGATCCTGGAGTCCTGGGATCAAGCCCCACATTGGGGTCCATGCTCAGCGGGAGTTTGCTTCCTCCTCTCTCTCTGCTCCTCTCCCCACCTGTGCCCGCACAGGCACTCTCTCTCTCTCTCTCTTGCCCACTCTCTGTCTTTCAAATAAATAAATAAAATCTTTAAAAAAAAAAAAGCATAAGAAGAGATCAAAAAGGAAGAGAAGCAGGGCAGTATAAAACAGGGAAACCACAGGAAGAGAGAATTTCAAGAAGGACTTGACCCTTCTTTCTATAGGTCAAGAACAATAAAAACCAAGGTAAGACTACCTGAGAAAGGATATTTTTAACAAAGCATAACTCTGTGTGATTACATTCAAAGAGAGACAGTTCAAATTATTTGCTGTAAATGAGTTAATACTTCCAAACTGCCAAGAGCAGTGCCTGGTACACAGTATGCAGAACATAAGCATTTGCTAAACAGATAAAGCATACCCATTCCTAATGTTGGTTACATGGTAAGATAAAAATATAAAAATGTCACTATATCAGTTAACCGCAATTCTCAACTACTCCAAAGAGGGGAAAAAGTCTTTGAACAATGTTTCTCAATTATGAAGAAAAAGAATTAGCATGATTCTGAAGAACTGTGCATAATAATGAGCGCTCAGTAAATGTTGGCTATGTCTACACATTGAGCTAAGAACTTTTTTAAAAAGTTTTTATTTATTTCAGAGAGAGAGGGAGACAGAGCCTGAGTGGGGGGAGGAGCAGAGGGAGTGGGACAAGCAGATGTCCGTGAGAAGCCCAACTCGGGGCTCGATCCCATGACCCCGAGATTATGACGTGAGCTGAAATCAGGAGTTGGATGTTCAATCCACCGAGCCACCCAGGTGACCTGAGCTAAGAACTTCATAGTTATTACCTGATTTAATTCTTACTTCGACCCGTAAGAATGAAATCAGAGGTAGATCAAGGTTTTGTAGGGCCTGAAGCTTATAAATTTAAAAAAAAAAAAAGAAAGAAAGAAAAATATCTTTTACTTTTGTAAAATTTACAAATCCATAGGACCATGACAGGGCCCTGCTAGGGCTCTTCCCAAGGCCTTGGAGGATGCCATTGCCAGTCAAGATGCCATGAAGTTTAAGCTGTTTTTGACTTCATAGGATATCTTTCTTTAGGCTGGATATTAAAAACCCATTTCACTGAAGACAAAACTGAGGCACAGGGAGGTTAAGTGACTCTCTCAAAGCCATAACTATTATTCAAACTCATCTTGCCTGATTCTAGTGCTTGTTCTTTTACCCATCATGCTATTTTGCCACCACGAAGGCCTGCTCTAGTTTATAAAACTTTGAGAAACCTCTGTTCTATGTGAATACAGGGGCAGCAGAGTGTGTTTACAGTGCTAAATTAGGACTCATGATCAGTAGTATTTTGAAGGCTGGGTAGATAGCTTCAACACCTGCCAGTTCTAGGAGAGGCACCTGGGTGGCTCAGTCAGTCAAGTGACCAACTCTTGATTTCGGCTCAGGTCAAGATCTCAGGGTCGTGAGATGGATCCCTGTGTTGGGCTGTGCACACTCAGCACAGAGTCTGCTTAAGACTCTCCCCTTCTCTCTCTGCCCCTCCTTCCCCACATGCATGCTCTCTCTAAATAAATAAAATCTTAAAAAAAAAAAAAAAAGACCTCCCAGTTCCAACTAATCATCATTCTGTAGTGATCTCATCCTACATGTAGTATTGGGGGGGGGGGCGGTTCTTCATGTCTTATAACACTGGCAGTATATGAAAGTCCCAATGTCACATCAGATCACGTCACCCCCTTGATTTGAGGCAGGGGAGACTCCACTTAGTTTGAAATAAAATCTTTACTCTGGGGCGCCCGGGTGGCTGAGTTGGTTGAGCGTCAGCTTCAGCTCAGATCATAGCTCAGAGTCCTGGGATCGAGCCCTGCATCACGCTCTGTGCTCAGCGGGGAATCTGTTTGGGATTCTCTCTCTCCCTCTGCCCCTCCCTCGCACGAGCTCTTGCCCCCCACCCCACACACACCCCACACACACGTATGCTTTTGCTGCCAAAGTAAATAAATCTTAAAAAAAAAAAAAATCGTTACTGTGTCCCACAAGCCTCTTATTACCTGGTCCATGCCTATTTCTTTAATTTTCTATGTTCCTTTTTTTTTTTTTTTAAACTATTTTCCAGTCAAATGAGCCTTATTCTCACACCCTAATAAGCCAGGGTATATGTCAGGGTCTTTACACGTGTTATTCTGTCAGCTTGGAACATGCTTCTCTCAGACCTTCTCATTGCTGGCTTCTTCAGGTCTCGGTTCAAAACTACCTCCATAGAGAAAAGGGTTATGCTTGACCCTATCTACAAAAGAATGCCCACGTGCCCCAACATACACACTTTGTTATCTTAATTGTTCTCATAAACTTTATCATTATATAAGAAGTTTTTTGTATTTTGTTATCTAACTGTTCTAAAGAATAAAAGTTCCATAAGAACTTGAAACCTTGTCCTTGTTCACAGCCATATCCCCAGACTCTAGAAGAGTGGCATATAGTAAGTGCTCGATAAATTTGTCCTAAAAGAACAAAAATTTGGCCTATCCCTAACTCAGTTCTGAAGAGTAAATCTAGGATACTTAGTTTGGACTGCTTTGCTCGAGGCTACTAATAGCAATTCCCAAGAATGATTCTTTCCAACAGCTCCTCTAATGTATGCCTTGCAGGAGTGCTCCAGTGTTTCTGCTAGCAGATAATTTAATACAACTAAAAGAGAAGAATAATCAAGGAACTCAGAAATCTATCCTATTAATCTACTTGCTATCAATTACAAAGTGAAATTTGTACATGGCACTGAATATGTCAGTATCTGAAATTTTGACAGAATAGGAATGCTGAGCAATAAATAACTATCATTGTCTAAAATACATAATGGGATTTATAGTCTTGTATGTTCAGAATTTAGAGAACATGAGTTTCAATTATAGAAGCAAGCACTTATTATATACACATTTAAAAGAAAGACATACCTCCTAAAGCCCCACTGTGGTCTAGACTTTTCTTTTTAAAGCCATTAGAGACGATCAAAACAGGAACAACAACAGAAAACAGCCAACGCCAAGGAGAAATAGGCTGTAAATTACCTAAAAAATTAAATTCACAGGTTAGTCTCAGCTATAAGCTTTGATAATTGCATTCTGGATTAAAATACTGTCATACGTAGAGCAACTGAGATGAAGTCACCAAAGTAAAATAACTATGTTGAGACTTGTATATTTCCAGAGAGACAGTCCTTTTGGGGAATGACCAAATAAGTCCTGTCCAAGTTTTGATATTTCATACATATTTGGAGATTTGGAATGAATCTCTAATTCTCCGTTGTTTTGGAAAGGAGGCACGTATTAAATCTCAAGAATTGCACAGAGCAAACTACTTCTTAGCAGGATACAATTATTCCTCTTTCTGCCTTTTAGAGAGATTTATTTTTTAAAGTAAATTCTTACAAGCTAACCATCTCCATTCAACAATTAGCAACTGATTTTTCCAAAGGTTGCATCCACCTCACAGATTTTTTTTGTTTTTGTTTTTGGCTAGCATAATGTTTTCAAACAACTAGGAGTTCGTATTTAAAGATTAGGAGATTTCATATAAAAATCCAGAATCTTGGCTTCTGTTTTAAAAACTGGATGCTCAGGCCCACATGGCAGAACTGACCACAGTGGGGAAAGGCCACCCCCTTTAGACAGGTCAGAGCTTTCTTGTTTAAAGACCCCACCATTCCTGACAGACTCCTAAACACCAAAACTAAGTCAGTATAGTGAAGAAAAAATGTGAACTATTGCTAGGGCCCATGTTTCTACCAAAAATGGGAAAATGGAAGACAAATTGGGCCAAAAAATTCTATTTCTGAAAATGAAAACTATTCTAATGTGTTTAAGATGCAAAGATCAGGTGCCTGGTTCCAGAGGGACACTTTGGTTTACAAATCCTGGTTTACTCCATTGAGTTCAAGTCATAGTTAATACTAGCACAAACGAGAGAATCTTCTCTCAGACCTCTTCTCCTCAAACCCTCATCCTCTACTGTGAATCATTATGAATGAAGTCTGAAAGCTTCTGAACCTGAAGACCAACCATTGGATTAGTCACATGCAAAAGGCTAAGGTCTGAAATGGCAATCCCTTTCACACTCTACTTTTCACTTTTTCCTTTCAGTGGAACAGTATACCATTTTTATAGTAGTACCAAGGAAATTTCTGTAAAGGCATACTTAATGCCCTAAGGAAGCTTCAAAACGGAAAAGGTTTGAGTCCAGAGTATCTTATATATATGCAGTGGGGCTTCAGATTTTAAAAGAAGTCCCTTCTTTTGAGGTGACCAAAGAGCAGACAAATCCTCCAAATCTCCAAATGTAAATATTACACCACCTTTTATTTTTATAGGATACATAAAACTGATAAACTAGTTACAAATATTCTTACTAAAAACATCACTGCAATTTGCTTCACGAAACTATTTCATTTCTTTCTCATGAAGACAGATGTAATAACTACATACAACAATACATTTTGAAATATGTTTAACCAGAATTATCAGAGGCAGCGTTTATTAAAGGCTCTTAAATGTTCAAAGCAGTGTTTATATTTTAATGTTGGTAAATTAAATTCAGGCTGCAGAAGCTAAGTAAACAATTTACAACCACTCAAAAGATAAAAGTTTTGGATTTCATTAATGACACAATTTTCAATTCCACCAATTAGATTATAGAAAAACAACTCAGAACATTCACACTTACCATAATAGGTGCTTGCAGTCATAGACATAATCCAGAAAGCTAAAGAAATGCAAATGATCAGGCTCAATATAACTATATTAGTTATCATCTTTATATATTTTTTGCAAATATTGTCGTCAAGATCTGTCATGGAAAATAAGGATATAAGCCCCTGAGGGAAAGAATAGTGTTTCTAAGGAAAAATAAGTCGTTTAAGTTGCCAGCAAAAAACTCGCGCAGAGGCGAACATAAATGCCAACATCTTCCACCGACCGCAAAAATAATATAAACCTCAACTATTTCCGGAAACTGCGGCTGAAGGATGCTCAAACTCGGGTGAACGAGGTTAAGACCTCACTGGAAAAGCAAAGCTCATTGCCTCCGGGCGCCGGGTCCTACACCGGCGGTCACTTCACACCTGAACCCCGCAGCCAGGAAGAGGAAAGGAAAGCGGAATCGGCCAATCGCCGGTACTGGGACCGCGGGCTCCGCCTCCACCGCGGGCTCCGCCTCCACCACACGCCCACGCGCCGACGCGGGGGTCGGGGGGCCGCTCGGCCGCAAAGAGGGTGCGCAGCGAGAACCCGGCTGAGTTCCGAGGGTGAGCCCTGCGTGGTGGGAGGCTGTCACTTCGCGACAACAGCTGCCGCCGCCCCAGAGTTCAGGTCTAGCCCACCAGGGCCAAGGCCCCTGGAGTTCAGTCGCCCTGTCGCGTCTCCGCTTCCTGCGCGCATGCGCCGCGGCCACCCGGGGGGCCGTGGCTTCGCTCACGTGAGGATTTAAGGGGTGGCTCCAAGGCCTAGTGGCCTGGCAAAAGCACCCAGGGGCTCTAGGGTTTGAAACGCGCTTGGGAATGCTGATTGTGGAGCCTTAGATCTTTGCATTTGAGAATATACTCAAACACGGAAGGATGAAACCACCATGAGGGTAGGAATAGAAAAAAGGAGTGCAAATGAATTTAGACCCAGTAAGTCCATTTCAAGCATAATTGAATGCTTTTGCATCTATAAAGAGTTCATGCCATATAATAATATGGGTTTTTAAAAGGATTTATTTATTTTAGAAAGAAAGCACAAGTGGGGGGAGGGACAGAGAGAATCTGAAGCAGACTCTCTGCTGAGCGTGGAGCCAATGGTGGGGCTTGCTCCCAGGATCCTGAGATCATGACCTGAGCTGAAATCAAGAGTCAGAGGCTTAACCCACTGAGCTACCCAGGGGCCCCTAATGTTATGAAATTTTTTTAGGGGAAGGGTGATATATTGTGTTGTAGGAGCAACTTTATGAATGAGAAAATTATTTAAAATGACAGTGTTTAGTACCTATAATGTGAGGGACCTATAACGTGCTGGTTGCTAGAGATGCAAAGATAAAGCTGCACACAGTTCTGCTATTGAGTTCAAATTTATTGTCATGACACCACTTACATTGGGGAAATGTGTTCCTATACCTCTCATCTTAAGTGTGTGCATTCAGTCAACTCATTTAGAAAGCAGAACGTCTTGTTAATATGAAGTCTGGGGGCGCCTGGGTGGCACAGCGGTTAAGCGTCTGCCTTCGGCTTAGGGCGTGATCCCGGCGTTATGGGATCGAGTCCCACATCAGGCTTCTCTGCTAGAGGCCTGCTTCTTCCTCTCCCACTCCCCCTGCTTGTGTTCCCTCTCTCGCTGGCTGTCTCTATCTCTGTCGAATAAATAAATAAAATCTTCAAAAAAAAAAACAAAAAACCTGAAGTCTGAATCTTGTGGCTTATGTCACGTTTTATTTGAAATTAGCTTGTGTGCCTGGGTAAAAATTAAGTGATAATTACAGCATATCTGATTTTTTTCAGTTGTTGGCTGACAATGTAAGAAGAGGAGGCAAATGAGTTTCAGATATAGTACCCAAATGTGTTTTAACCCAGAGTACTTTTTATTTGAAAAGTAGTTTGTTTTTTTTGCACTACTGAGTACTTTTTAAAAACACAATTTTAAATTTAAGTAACATGCCAAGACAACATCCTTTTCTTTGGTAAGACATCTAATTAATTGTGAAGTAGGATTAAATAGTAGTGTCCATCTTATTTGACTACATGTATATATGGTCTTCCTGCAGAAATTATGTACTCACTTTATTTTTGTCTCACTCTGTTCAGTACAGGTAGATAACTGAATTACCTCAGCAAGCTGACTGGCCAATATCAGTCACACCAGATAATTGGGTCGAGTTAATGTCACTTCAGTATGTTAAGGGAAATGTCATAGAAAGAGGCACTGTCAGAGCTAAGACATGAAAGATGACAAAGTTTGTTAAGTGACCAAGCTAAGGCAAGGGCACTTTGTAGTTGGTTAAGGAGAGCACGAAAATAGGAAGTCCAAGAGAATGGAGAAGAGTTAGAGATAAGATTTAAAATATTATATCTAAACAAGCCAAAAGTTCACCTAGGAGATAGGCACATATCTGCTTTCTTTCCTTTTTTTTTTTTTTTAAAGGATTTTATCCATTAATTTGAGAGAGAGAGAGGGCACTTGAGCAAGCACGAGTTGGGGATAGGGGCAGAAGGAGAGAGAGAAGCAGACTCTCCACTGAGCAGGGAGTCCAATCTGGGGGTCAATTCTAGGACCGAGATCACCACCAGAGCTGAAGGCAGTTGCTTAACCGACAGAGCCACCCAGGCACCCTACGTATCTTTCTTGATATTAAACTCAAAAGTTTTTCTTTTTTAACTTTTGGAGCACAAATGTTAAAAGCCTAAGCAACAATCTGAAGACTAATTTCTTATACTACATTCAACTCATTCTAAAGGACATTAAGAAGACAGTAGGGAGCAGGAAAAAACAAATGGAATATGTCCTTCCAGAAGTCTTGAGGACAGGGACCTTGTCTGTCCAGTTCATCCTGGTTTGTTCAGTGACTTTTAGTGAATATTAATATGGTATTTTTTGAAATAAAGTGTCAAATAAAAAATGAATTTAAAAAATCACATCTTATTTTGTTATTAAAATCATGCTTTGGTAATCATATTTGCAAATAAATCTTTGTGTGAGCCTCTAATTGTTGTCAGGATAGAATTTTTATAGCCCTTTATATATCTGGTTTAGATTACATAACCAGTATAAAACAGTGCAGTGGCACCTGGGTGGCTCAGTTAGTCATCCAGCTCTTGATTTCAGTTCAGGTCATGATCTGGGGGTCCTCTGCACTCAGCGTGTTGGGCTCTGTGCTCACTGTGTCGTCTTGGCCCTCTCACTCTGCTCCTCACCCTGCCACCCTGGCTCATGCTCTTGCGCGCGCTCTCTCAAATAAATAAATAAATAAAATCTTAAAGAACCACCCCCCCAAAACACAGTGCAAATAAACTATAATGTATGCTTAGATATAACCTGAGCAATGAAAATAAAAATAATTCCTCTTCTAGGCTTTACATATCTTTCTTTTTTTACAGTTTGCCTCAATTTAGGGTCAAGGACTTCTACGGAAGTATCTTAGGGAGTCCGTGTAGGGGAAAGACTACTGCAGGGATATTCATGTACATTTTGTAAAATAATAGTCATGACAGTAATTTCCTTGTAAAAAAGGTTTTAATAACATACTCAGAATACAATATGTAATTGTTTAATATACATTATAAAACCATTAATTGTAGAAAGTTTCCAACTGTCTAAAACCTACAGAATCCCATATTCTGGCATAAAGATGAACTATTTTCTCTATTATAACAAAATTAAAATTTACCCGTATTCTAACATTCAGAAATGAGATAAAATACCAACATTACAAAGTCGACCTAGAAAAAATCTACAGTGACGTCACAGATTATCTTAACTATACACATATATAAAATTTTAGTTTTTTGAGACACAGGACTTGTCCTACTTTAATAACATGATTTATATGTTGTATAGGGGGTTATAATGTGGAAGGCAGAGCAGAAGATTTGAAGGCTGAAGACCAATGTTCAATCTAGGATTGAACTTCCTAGACTGCTGGCATTTCTATCCTTTGTGCCAGCTGGTACATATTAAACATCTAAATAAATAAATAAGCATTAGCAAGGATTTCTTCATCCGTAAGCTGGAGATAATGCCACCCACCACACAGGATATTTGTAAAGAGCAAGACATCAAAATGGATGCCACAGTGCTTTGTTAACCTTAAGACTCTGAGCTAAATTATTTGTAAATATCTGTTAGTAGAGTTTGTTATTTTATAAAAATATCAAATAAACTTGAGTTCTTGGCTTTGAAACAATAGTTTATTTAGTTGTTTTCCTGTTAACCAAGATACCATTAACAACGAATTCGTTCAGTGTTCACTTTCAAGGGGAAAAATGTCTTACAACTCATTGATTTAAAGAATACTGTATATAATCCAGGTCAATTCTGATGTCCTTCTGTCTCCTTTGGTAAGTCATAAGAATAAATCTTGTTTTCTTTCAAGAGGAGTTTTTTGGAAAAAGGTCTAAAGTTTATATGCTTATTAATTCCCAATTCAACAGCATTTACCAAAGCACCTCACGTAGATTTCTTTTATAGCATTTATCATATTGTATTACAAATATTTTTTTTCTCTCAGGAGACTTTTGAGGAACTTAGGGCAGAGAATCATGTCATCTTTGTATCAAGTCATTAGCCTTTGGCTGGTTCTTCATAGAGGTTAGTGCCTAGCAGGCATAGAATGAGTAACATAGAATGAACAGAAGATATATGTTGGGTCCATTCTCTATGAAAGGGTTTTAAGGTAGACAGATGTATGTATGTTAATGAAACAATTTGATGCAGGGAGAATTTTGAGCATTTATCAGGACAGTAACATGAAAATGACATCGAGAAAACACCAAAAAAAAATACTTTAAAATTACTGAGTGGTAGTTTATTCAGTAGTCTCAAATAATAATGAATGAAGTCTAGTTAACTTTGCCAAAAGCTTGTATTTTATACTTTCGTGATTTTTAAAATGTTATATTAAGATATCAAGATACTATGGTAGATGGGAACTAGCCTGCATTAATTAGTATTTTGTTTTATATTGCGGAGGAGTGATGAACCACGTGAGAGTTTATACTTGTTTAGGTGATTATTTGCCCAGCTTATTTTAAGGTATAAAGCTATGGTCAGTAAGTGAAGAGATATTTGAAACCATATTAGAAAAAAAACACGGAATGACAATTTCCAGGAGCTATGTCCAATATTTAAGATAAAATGACTAATAAGGTTTATAATATTCACAAAAGATTTTCATAAATACTTGTTTTAAGTGCCTCATGATAAGCAACACAGACTTTTCTTACCTTTGCCTTTGTGAAATCTAGTTGCTTGGGAGGCATTCCTTATTAAAAGAAAGGGTGTTAATACTGTAAAAAGACTATTGCTGGCATCCAAGCAAGTGTCACCAAAAACAAAACAAAACAAAACACAACCCAAACCCTCCCCTCCCCAAATTTCTTTATAAAATAAAATAGCCATTACGTTAAAGGAAAAATTTATAACAATTATGGTTAGGTATATGCATGCTACTTTCATATGGTAATGTCAGAAGCTTGAACTAAGATTAAATAGCTTGATTACACATTAATAAACTTAATGCGATTTGCCCAAAGCTGTTTGAAGGAAAGGATTCTTACTAAAATTAAAAATTTATCTGGGGAAATAAGGTGAACTCTTTAATTAGTTCAAGTGGCAACTATCATAGTTCTTATTTTCTATTTTGTAAAATAGTTAGCATTTTCATAGCTTTATCAGACATATGTATTTTTATAGAATTTCATTTCCCTTATGCAGTACAGTTGCTCTATTTGACTTGCTAAAAAAGGAGATAAAAGCAAGCTGATATGTACAATAAATTGATTCCATTTGAAGTTATAAGTTGTGAAGACAGAATATGGTAGGTACTTTTCTGTAATTAAATCCTAATGTGGGCTTATGGGGGGAAAAAAAGCTTACGAGTTTTGGTTATCAACATACATGGGGGGAGGGGAGGTATTCCTAACATGGAACTTTGTATCACATTGCCTAATTAATAATGCATCAATTTTGGAATTGAAAATGTAATATTTTTATTATGAGAAAAAAGTAGTATAAATTTATCTTTTTAACGAAGGTAAAAGCTGGATCACAATGTCTACATTATTTCACAACATATAACTGGCTCCCAGTTTTTCTAGTCTGAGGTACTTCAGGCCTTACCTTGCTTGGATGACTCAAAAGTACTTCACATTCAAAATATTATCTTCAAAATATTTTATAATCTATTTTAAAAGCTAGTATTTTCATGAAGGAGGCCACTTTTGTCACTTTTGTTGGTGAGCAGATATAGAAAGTTTAAATAACAGAACTTGCCATGTACCTCAGATTTTGTTCCTATAAAATTTCCAAATCACAGTGCCAATAATAATTCAATTAATACAAAACCCAGCAGTTTTAAAGTCATATTTAGTGTTGGCTAATTCTTATTTAGAATCCTATTTAGAATGTAATATCCCAACACTGCTACAGGAAAAAAAATTTTTTTTTTTTGAAGATTTTATTTATTTATTCGACAGAGATAGAGACAGCCAGCGAGAGAGGGAACACAAGCAGGGGGAGTGGGAGAGGAAGAAGCAGGCTCCCCGCGGAGGAGCCTGATGTGGGGCTCGATCCCATAACGCCGGGATCACGCCCTGAGCCGAAGGCAGACGCTTAACCGCTGTGCCACCCAGGCGCCCCAGGAAAAAAATTTTTTTTTTCTAATAGAAATTAAACATATTGTCATAGGCAGTTCTTTAAAAGTAGTTTTAAAAGACAAAAACACAGAACACCTTTCAAACACACAATTTCCTAGCAAAAATTTTAAGTACATAATTCTCATGTAAGGCACTTCCATTCTTTTTCAAATATAAGTTTCATAGAAATTTCCATTTTTTAAATAATAAGTCTTTATAAATTATACAGTAATACTGTTACTTCAAGTAATACTTTAGTAAATACCCAATTTTGGCATAATTTCCTTAAATATTTTTACCTTTGACTAGAATGAAGGATGGGCATCAAGTTCTTTGTGGGCTAATCTTAAAGGAATGTTTTATACAATTGGTAATGTTTTATCTTGTTGATCAGGTTCAAGAATCTTGAAATCCTCCAAAGGAAGCCTGCGTAAGGCAGTTGGTAAAATGTGTTCTGATGTGCCCTTAGGTAATATGTTATTTGCTTCCAGATTCTTCACCAAGCACGTGGCTTTGATCCATCTTCGTGTTGCTCTGCGTTCTTTTTGTAAGCAAGTTTTCATTTTCTTTCTTAAGCTTGCTATTTCTTTTTCCAGTTTAATTATCCTCTTTTTTGCCTCCATAGGATTCCTAAAAGCATAACTGTGTTCAAGTAGTACTTGCTGACTACTAATGTTTGATTTTAAATTAGATGGTCCTGTCGGGGTACAGTTGTTGTTTTTCTTCAAAAGATGCCTTGACTTGAGTTTCTAAGCCAAATAAAATTAGAGGGTTGAACATAAATTATGGAATGTCACAAATAAGTAAATTTTGCCCAGTTTTGTATAAAAGTAATTAAACAGCTCTTTTAAAAACTGATTTTAAAAGTTTGATAGGAAACATCAGCTGCCCATCTCATGTAATCGTGGATTCAAGTTTCTCAACTTGTTGAATTAGCCCCAGCCACCTTATTTCGTTTTGTCTTTTCTCTCCAGAGGGATACAAACATCGTCTGAAAATAGACAATGGACTTACAAGGTCTCTTTCAAGTTATCGAGTATGATTTTAGAGAGACTTTAAAAATCTTTTGCAATTCTCACGAAGGCCAATTTAAGGTATTCAGACATTTGGTTTATCTCTGATACTGATTTAATCTCTTTTTAGGTAAACGTTATTCTTTCAATTTGGTAATATTTCAAACTTGAGGTTCTACTTAATAAAAAATTATTCCCAAGTATCAATAAGATTTACTTATTAAATGTTCAGTTACATCTCCCATTCAAGGATTTAAAATCTGGCCAGGAACTTTATATCTAAATCTGAAGACCCTGAGGACTACCCCCCACCCCACTTAATCTATTTTATTTAATTAGTCATCAAGTTCAATTAATTCTACCTCCTAAATATTGTCTATCATAAATCCTTTCCTGTCCATCATTCTTGATCAGGCCTGTATTGTATCTGGCTTGAATATACTAAAAAATTCTTTAATGATGTCCACCTCATTCTGAACCTCACTAATTCATATCCTGCCACAGAATAATTTTTCTAACAGATTTGATGTTCTGTAATTGGCTAACTTCCTCTTTGCCTCATTATCTAAAGACAAAAAATCTTTACATAGCACACTTAAAATTTAGGATCTCACCCCATTCTGCCATTCACCATCTTGATTTATACTCCCACAATATTAAATCAGTTCCCAGATTATGTCATAACCTCATAAGTTTCTTTCTTTTATTGATTCAACAAACATTTATTAAAAACACAGGAATTCATTTGTGGACAAATACATTTTCCTCTCTGATCAGATTTTTCCCAACTAGATAAAATACTGTTTTAATACATTCGTCATGTACTTTCTCTCCTTCCTTTTACGCATCACTTGTTAACATTTGATTATTTTCTACTTACCCCTCAACCGACTGGCTTTTGTTCTCCTCATGTTATCGTAATTGTCCTGTGCAAGGTTAAGAACCCTCTCCTAAGTTACAAACTCCAGCTTAAATGCCTGAGCTCTGTGAAGTTTTCTGTGATGCCTTCCTCTGAACTTATATTCTTTGGTGTAACTCTGGTATTCTTTGTGTGTGCTGTTCTTAAAGCTCTTCTCACACATTTTGAATGTTACCTTAAAATCAAGAGCAGAATGATGCTAGAGGTTTCATTACTCATGATTTTTCAGTTTTACCATTGGTTCAATTATTGATAATAACCGGAAGTAATGTGAAATTCCAACATAGTAAAATCAGTTTGGACTGGGAAAAGCATACTGGAGTGAGGAGACCTGAGCTCTAATTGTAGCCTGTACCTTTACTGCACAAGAGGAAGTTTTGTGACTTTCTTGAGCCATATCATTATGTATGAATTTTGATATATTCTGAATTGTTCTAATTTGTAAACAAAAAAGAATGGGTACCAAAAATGGTAAAAATGGGTAAAAGAAAAGTAATGTTACCTACCATAGACTTTAAATGGGTACAAAAATCAAAAATGGTTGGAACAGCATCCATTTTAAGTCGTCGAGTTTGTCCTGTTAAGTCAAAACAGGAGGCTTCAAAGTGCTTGGAACAAAGAAAAGTGTGTTTTCCTGGCACAAAATTTTTGCGCCTAAGCAAGCGAACCCATTCTTTTCTTCTTTTAGGATCCAAAGGAAACCTTTAAAAAAAAAGGGGGGGGGCGGAAAGGCAACTCATATTCCAACAATCACATTCTGGCTGCACCTTAATGGTTAAAAGAAATTTTAAAAGATGATGATTTAAAGTGTCTTTCATCCACATACAAAATTTTAATATCCAGACACTGGAACAAAAACCAATTCATGCTATTTTTTATAAGTTGCAAAAAAATTAATGAAAAATTGAATTGGGTGCTTTTATTTTTCAGGATTTTAAAGAGACCTTTCTTCCCAACCTAGTTCTTAACATGGGCATTAAAAATAAACAAGACTATACTGATCTAGGTCAAGGTTACGTAGAACCATTATAAGCATGAGTAATTAACAATGCTATGATCTGCTGATGTATGTACATGGTCAAGACAAATCAAATATCTGCAGATTAAATTTTATCAAGGAAAGCCTAGACAGATTCTGGTTTTCCTTCCTCTGTGTTCCTTCACTGTGACACTTAACACATTCTTTTGTAATTTTTCCATCTTAATAAATTTCCAGTGAAATAAAAGTAGATTGTAAGTTTCTTGAGGACAGGGATCATTATATCATCTATTTATCTTTAACACTTAGCACAGTGCCTTGCAAACAGTAGGGGCTCAACAAATATTTGCTTAATTGATATGAAACAATATATAAATTAACAATTCACTGTATTAATTCCATGTAAACTGTATATATTTTTTAAAAATGAACTCTTAAGCTATGTAGTATAGTAGAAAGCATAATTATTACAAAAAGTAAA
>NW_024424564.1:13034785-13047367 GCF_017311325.1 Ursus maritimus | reverse complement strand
AAATGCTGCTGACAAGCCCAGCAGGAATGTTATTCCTTTCATACTTATTTCAAATACAAAATATACTGATATGTACCAGTATATATCTGTTAAGGAAGAGAAAAATATAAGGGACTGACCCAAAATTCTAGTGGTAAGTATGCTGACTTGAAAACAGAACTAACTCATGTTTAAAAAGAACCATTAAGGGGCGCCTGGGTGGCACAGCGGTTAAGCGTCTGCCTTCGGCTCAGGGCGTGATCCTGGCGCTTTGGGATCGAGCCCCACATCAGGCTCTTCCGCTATGAGCCTGCTTCTTCCTCTCCCACTCCCCCTGCTTGTGTTCCCTCTCTCGCTGGCTGTCTCTATCTCTGTCGAATAAATAAATAAAAAAAATAAAAAACAAAAAGAACCATTAAAATCATGTTAAAAGATCATGTAGCTCAGAAACCCCCAAGTGAAGCTTTACTAGGTAACAACGCTTTGACTAGATCAGATATAGTAGGTTTGCCCAGATTACCAGCAGGGAGGGGCACAAACAAATAAAAAACCAGATTAACTGGTAAGCACCCTCCCATCTCCTATTCCTATCACACCACATAAACATACCATAATCTGAAAATATTAACATTTGTATGTCACTCTACAGTTTGTGTTTTCATATATGTAAGTTTTTTCTATCTCATTAGAAACCTCTGATAGAGGACTTACCTACTCTGCCTAGCCCTTACCTGTTAATAATAATGCATTCTCATTTCAAAGATCTCTGTTGTAATATTTAATGGTTTGAAAACGTTTCCTGTGGCCTAAACTAGAAGCCAAACTTTAGTTTACAAGCACATTTCTTGTTTGGGCCTCAATAAAGATGCAGAACAAGTAAGTATCATTGTATTATCATTGCTGTAAGAATTTTCAGTAATTTTCAGATATATGAAGACTGTCAGATATTGTCTTTCAACCTTTTAATATTTTTTAGCTCTTTGTAGAAAACTATTTTTTTCTTTGCAGAAACTTTTATTTTTAAAATTTATTTTTATTTTTTAATTTTTTAAATTAACATATAATGGACTATTTGTTTCAGGGTACGGGTCTGTGATTCATCAGTCTTATACAATACCCAGAGCTCACCACAACACATACCCTCCCCAATGTCCATCGAAAACTATTTTTTTTAAAACAGGCTCCATGCCCAACATGGGGCTTGAACTCAAGACCCCGAGATCAAGAATCGCATGCTCTACCAATCCAGGTGTCCCTAGCTCTTTTTAAAACTAGCTCCCTAATCATGAAACCAATACCTAACTGACCTTGAGCCAATTTTCCTTCCTTATTTTAAGATTCAATTTAGGAATCCCATATTCCTAAGGAAATTTTTCAAGGACTGGGCTAGATATTCCTATATCATATAGAATATCATTATATTCTAATTGTTTACTTTTCTATTTCTACCCCTAGATTCTAAGTTTCTCCTGGTTAGGAGATATGTTTTTCACTACTTTATCCTGTGAAGTAAGTGCTCAATGAACTTTCTCAGTGAATCAATGAATGAGCAAACTAATAGGATTAGTTTGGCAATATTGATGTTCAAGTTACCTGTGTTGAAATAGAATAAAAATAATCAACTATTTTACATGTGACTTTAGACAATGCTTTTATACAGCATTAACCTTAATTATGTTTTTCATGAGTTTGGATTTTTCTCAGCATGTTCAAAGGGTGGGAGATGCGGCCCATAAGCTGAATTTAAGTAATAATAAATCCTCTTGTAAATATTAAAAAATTAACATGGTGGTAAGTGATGGATATATTCTTGTCTACCAATAATATAACCAAGCTTTCAGAAGCATTAGATGTTTTGGAAAATCAGTGTTTTAAATAATGCTATTTTGCTCGAGTCTTTATTAATAGCTGAATGCCTTTTATATTCTAAGACTGTCCTAGGCGCTGAAGACATAGTGGTAAACAAAACTGACCTACCTTTATGGTATCTACTTTTTATGTGAGGATATATTGTAATTAGAAGGGTAGAGAATCAAATGGCTTGACGTAGTAAAAACAGTGGCTGAGAACATTGTCTCTGGAGTCAAATGAAGGTGCCAATCCGGGTTCCTTCAATGTAATACCTGAGTGATGTTAGGCAAATTGTTTAGCTTTTTTAGGCTTCAGTTTTGTCATTTATACAGTGGAGTAATAATGGTACCTAGTATGGTTCCAGGGATTAAACGAGATGATGTGAGTAAATAATTTCCCCACTGCACAGTACACAGTAAATACTAAATAAATACTATTTATTAATATAAAAGTAATTACAGGTACCATGAGTGTTATAAAAGGGTAAGTATAGGGTGACCAGGAACCATAAAACAGCAAGAGCTAATCTATCAGGAGGTTTTAGGAGAGTAGGAATTAGATAGAGAAGGTAGGGTGGGAGTAGTGAAGAGTGTTAAGTATCTTGGGGAGAGGAAGAGTGTTATGACACGAAATGATGCTGGAGGGCCTTCTAAATTAGAGTAATTTTGAACTTATTCAAAATGGCATTGGCAGGCCATTAAAAGGCCTAATTTAGAGAGCTGATTATTAACATAAAATGTTTTAACTAGCTGTTAAAGACAGCCATTATTAAAAATTATGTACATCTGCAATTAAATGAAGAACAAAGGTTATAAATACTGAAACCCATCATTTCTTAATTACTTTACTATTGTCTATATTCTTAAAATTATTTATGTCTGTTCTGTGTTGTATAAATGCTATAGAAAATAGAAAAGTGTGGTACTGCACATTTCTTCCCAACTCTATGATTAGTGATGTCATACTGGTAACTTGAAACCAGCACGGCAGAGTATTTATATCATGGAAATTGGGCAAACAGGACAAATCGGTGCTTTCCCCTTTTCCTGGAGATCCTGTTGTTAAACCTTTAGCAACACACTATTGATTATAGAAGAGAGGTTAGGAGTGCCTGAATGGAAGCAGTGAACCAGTTAAGAGGCTGTTGTAATAATCCAATCAAGAGCGAATAGGGAAGAAGTCAAGGGAGGATGACCTCCCAATTTTGGGATGGATGGTGTATTCATTTACTGAGAAAGGGAATACAGGAGGTGGTAAGAGAAAGTTCATAAATATAGTTTTAGTATGTTGAACCTGAGCAACTGAAGAGAGACAAGGGACATACTGAGACACCAAGGAGTCAACTGAAAGCACAGGAACAGCTGAAATCATTTTAAGAGTGGTAAGACCTAAGTTAGAGAAAGGAAGAGGCTGGCAGAGAAAACTGAAGATAGATGAGAGAAGATGAAAATCACAAAATTAGTGTCAATTCCAAAGTTGAGAGTATTTCAAGGAAGAAATAAAGACATGCCATGAAAAAGAAATATAAGAGTAATAACTCATCAGAGCAAGAGCAGTTTCCAGTTTCAGAAGATTATTGGGGGACTTAGACTGGAATGGGAGATAAAAAAAAAAAGGAGACAATGAGTTTAGGGAACATATGTTGTACACAGGAATAAAGAAGTCTAACAACTTCCTAGGAAAGAAATAGTCAAATTTTGTATTTATGAAATAGGAATGTAATTTATTATAATGTTAAGATCTAAATTTCCATGAAAAGGTTAATTTCATAGGAGGCAAACAGTCAAGTATGCATGTTACTGTATCACTGTGTATCTCTTAAACATTCAAGATTACTGGTGCCTTTGACTCCCTCATCTTCCACATCAAATTACCCAATACAGTAGTTTCTACTCAAACATTTCTTTAATCTGTTCACTTCTTTCCATCTGTCAGTATCACTCTAGGTTACTGGTGGACTCTTGTTTTACTACAGGTTCCTGTTTTTTCCCTACAAACTCTTACTCTTCTCATCTAGTGCTGGTTGTGCCAGCAATGAAGTACATTGTTTAGCTCAGCTGACACTGTAGAAGAATTTCCCTGTGAAAGAAATAGTAGGTAAATTAATATTGTGTAATAAGCTCATTTCTCATCAAATTCACTTTAACACCTTAATTCTCCACACTGCAGCCATGCAGTTCTTTTAAAAACCTTCATGTCTTCTCAAATACTCATTGGATAAAAGAGAAAATCTGCAAAGTAGCATACGGGACTAAATCCACGTCATCCTTTGGTATCATTTGAAATTTCACATCCTTTGAGAAATGTTCTTTGACTTTAAAAGGCTAAGTTAGGAATCCCTGAGTGTCTCTTCTGTGGTACTTAACCATGATTATTTGTGTCTTTCTTTCTCACTACCTACTCAATTCAAGGAGTAGAAGAATTTTCTGAGGGTGGGAGTTGGGGGACGCCTCGTGGCTCAGTCAGTTAAGCCCAGGACTCTTGATTTTGCCTGAGTTCATTATCTCAGGGCGGTGAGATCCAACACCGAGTGGCGCTCCCGACTTGGCGGGGAGTCTGCTCAGTCGTCTTCTCCCTCTGCCCCTCCCCCGCTCACGCGTGCTCTCGCTCTCAAATAAATACACCTTAAAAAAAAAAAAAAGAATTTTCTGGATTGCTAGCACAATATCAGGGAAATAAGAACCCTGTACACATCTGATGGATGAATGAATGAAGCACTACATTTCCATGAAATATCTGAAAAACAAACATCACAAGGATTTTTTTTAAAGAAGCTGTTTTTAATAAGGGATCATTTAATCATAATTAGGTAAGGAAAGGGTCAAGGATATAATTTTCCACATTCTAAGATCGTACTAAGTTGTGAGATATATAAAATCAGAACTATTTGCACATAACTTTTTTTCAATGCTTCTTTTCTTCAGGCACATGGCAGTCACTTGCACAGAAGGTAAACATTTACCGAGTACTTACTGTATTTCATGCAGTGTTCAAAATGTTTTCAAGAGTTCTGATTTGACAGAACTGAAGACTTTTTGATTGATCGCTCTTCCAGCAAACGGAGGAAAAACAAAACCTAAGTTCTTTTTATTACTTTATTCTAGTAAGAATAGAAAGCTTATCTTTTGCACTTTCATTAACATCTCTTAATTCCATGGTATCAATGATGACCTAATTCCTCCGCAGTAACTGTATGTGACTATTAGAAATCTAAATGCTTCCCATGTCAATTTAGCTCGTGAGACTTTCCTAATTTTGATGGAAGCACAGCAGGCTTTTAAGGTGATTGCTGACCTGAACAGGAAGGCTTCGCTTCCTTTTAAGGCATCATTCAGGTCAAGACTCAGTCCAACATAAAAAAAAAAAAAAAATTAAGATATTCTTTTACTTTTTCTTTAAGGAGTAACCACCATACAGAACTTGGGTTTCTTTTAGTGAGTTAACCTTCCCCAAAGAAGAAAAAAAATTGGACAGATTTGAGAAACGCACACAAAGGGCAGAAATGATGCTTCCCTACTAGCTAGGTAGTGAAGTCACTAGAATTAGTAGAATCCTCTTGTTCCTTCCACACAAGCGACACCCGATCTAGGAGCTCCCGTTTTCGTCACCCCCACTCCCTGCCCAGGTTACCTGTGGAAGCTGATGTTAATGTGCTTGTTGTAGGTAGTAGCACAGCCCGCCGCGGCGCAATTGGTCGGCATTTCCCTTTCCCCCTCATTCGGCGCTGTGTTAAGACTGTTCTGAGGCGCTGGCTGCTACGCTTCCTTCGGGCAAAAGCTAGGCAAGCGAATCAGGGGACAGGCCACCGAGAGGAGTCGTAGAAGCGGAGTGGAAAAAAGTGTGTGTGTATGGGGGGCTGGGGGTGGGGGTGTCAACCTTCCCCGTCTCTTTATTAATATGGCGGACTTGAGCCAGCAAAGCAGACAGTCCTGGAGCTCCGGTCGCCTACGTTTACCTTCACCAACATGGCGGACACAAACCGCTCCCTCCCGGCCCCCAAAAGGGAGTGGGACTACTGCGTCTCTTTGGAAGCGGTCCTCGGAGCAATTAAAAAGGTGTCTCTCCCCCTCCCCCCATCACTATGAAACTCTCTTGCGGCCAAGATTAAGAACGTGCCCGCCCACCCCGCCACGCACCCAGATATCCCAATCCGGAGTCCGGGTTGGGTGTGAGATAGAGGTTGGAAGGACAAACCCGCGAACAGAGGAAAGAAAGACTACAAGTCCCACTGAGAATCGCGTTGTCCTAATTATTATCGCGTGAACTGGGCGCCTTGTTTCCTGCGTGCCGCAGGAAGTGACGTCACGGGCAGAGCCACTTCCAGAGTCCCTTTCTCGCGAGGCGGAAGAGCCCCGATCGCGGAGGAGCAAGGGGGCGCTAGGGAAGGGAACTGGGTTGCGACGGTCCGGCGAGAAAGAGCTGGGGTGCGGGGAAGTTGGGGAGCAAAGCCCGCTAGGTGTCCAAGTAGGGTAAGGCCGCACCGACCGGGTCCGTTAGAAAAAAAGGGAACCGAGGAGGAAGGCAATTGTCGGGCGGATCCCCGGACGGAGGGCTAAGGTTGTATGGAAGGCACTGCTCCCGGGATGGCGACCGCAGATATCCCGGCCCCGGCCTCCAGTGGCCTCTCGCCCAAGGAAGAAGGGGAGCTAGAAGATGGGGAAATCAGCGACGACGATAACAACAGCCAGATACGAAGCCGGAGCAGCAGCAGCAGCAGCGGCGGCGGGCCGGCCCGGGGCGGTGGATCTGGCGGAGGCGGTGGCTCCTCCTCGTCGTCGTCCTCTTCTCAGCAGCAGTTGAGGAATTTCTCACGCTCGCGGCACGCGTCGGAGCGGGGCCACCTCAGGGGACACAGCAGCTACCGACCCAAAGAGCCGTTCCGGTCTCACCCGCCCTCCGTGCGGATGCCTTCGAGCTCACTGTCCGAAAGCAGCCCCCGGCCGTCCTTTTGGGAACGGAGCCACATCGCCTTGGACCGTTTCCGCTTTCGAGGCAGGCCTTACCGGGGTGGAAGTCGCTGGAGTCGGGGGCGAGGAGGGGGTGAGCGAGGAGGCAAGCCGGGGGGCAGACCTCCTCTGGGAGGAGGAGCAGGATCCGGATTCAGCAGCAGTCAGAGCTGGCGAGAGCCCTCTCCACCTCGGAAGAGTTGTATCCTTAACGTGGCGGTCCGCCCTGGGTGTGTCACTTAGTAAAGTTCCCTTTAGCGTCATTATTAGGTCTATGAGATGAGTAACTTTTCTGAACCATCAGAACCGCTTATTTGTCACTGTGTCAATATACTTAAAGTAGGTTGTTCTTTGGTAGTCCCCATGTGTCACACTATGTAGTCCTGTTTCTTAAGGTTGCTTTATTGGGTATATTGCTTTTTAACCTTAACGTATTATGGATTGGGGCCAAGTTAGTGAAATCAGATTTGTAATAGTACAACAGAAATCAGGTTTCATTAGCATTTACATTCTCTGGTACAAGAACTTTGTTTTTATATGAGGTTGACTTAGATTGTAAGAGGGAGAAAAAAGTCATAAACAATTTGGGGAATACTGTTGCTTACACAGTATTGAACTTTGGACATTGAAAATTGCGAAGTTCCATTCTGCATAATGCTATAGTTTTTATTAGTGATTCTGCTTTTACCTTTCCTGATTTATTTTTACACGTGCTGCCTTTTAAAGTGGGGGTGGAGGGAAAGACCCGTATCTTTACCACGTCTATTAATTTAGAGGTTTTAAATTCATACAACTTTCTGTAAAACTTTACCTCCTTCTCTATTTCTTATGTTCAGTTCTTGGACATTTTATAACTCAGTGCCGACAAATGTAGGTTAGAGAGAGAAAAATTAACAGTATTTTAATTTTAATATATTGAAAGCCATGGGGTGTATGGGAGAGTGGAGATTATGGGGAGGTTGAAAAGGAAAATAGCAAAATACCTGATTTTTGTTCCCTCTGATCCCATTATCTGTAACGTTCTTAAGTTTACTTAAGATTTATACTGGGTAGTCAGTCATCTGAAGCTTTGCTAGTTTATGATGGGTTTGTAGACCTAGGTCTTATGATAACTGCATAAAAATCATTTACTAAGTACAATTATTACTGGTTGTAATTTCTATGGTATAATGATTTTTTAACATATATGAAACTTAAATGTAATATTTGTTTGGAAGACACTCAACATTATTTTTATAGAATACTTAGGATCAAATGGTCTTTCCCAGATGTTGGCATATAAAGGGGCAAGAAATGTAAGTTTAGGTACAAAGTAGCAGCTTCTGGTGCCAGTGCCCTGAAAAAATTTAATTCTGCAACCAAAAATTGGGTTAGGAGCACCTAGGATTGTTTCAACAAAAATCATGTGGGGATTTGGCTTTTTAAAAGACAAGGATGTTCTTTAAAAAAAACCAAACAAACCTGTGCCCAAGAAATTTTTTTTAACGAAGGATTTGTTAGTTGTTGATTCTGAATCTAAAAACAGGCTGCTTCAGAACATGTGTATTTTTTTAAGAATATAAAAGAGGAAACAGAATTTGTGTTGGAGAGACAGATGTGAATAAGTACAGTTTAATGTAAAAAGTTCGTATTGAGGTATGTAAAGAGTACTGTGGGAGCAGAGTTTTTTCTTCATTTAATCCGTATTAGAGAAGGTGATGATGAGGGGACTTGTCCAGCTCCTGCCTTTGCCTTCTTTCTGTCCATTCATTCAATACCAATTTGGCCTTTGCCATATATACCTTTATTAATTGTTAAGCTTATATGTTTCTATTAATAAACAGGCATATGATGTGAAAAAGGTACAGAAATATAACCAGTCTGACTTCTGTAGTAACTTATCAGAAATGAGCTGTCTTGCTGTTTTTCGTTTTTTCACAGATGCTGCACTTAAAAGGATGCTTGTTTTGATCCTCTGCTCATTGTTTTCCTCATGAAGTATCATTAATCCATCCTAGAGGTGGTATTCTTTGTTAGAATTTGTGAAGGAAGACATAGTTTTCAGCTACTCTTATATAATGTGAGCACACAAAATTTGTAATACAAAATTTTAATTCAGATTCCTTTAAACCAAGACTGTATTCAGGCTTTTTCACATATCCACTGTGCATTTATAAAAATGATATTTTTATTTTATAAATAATTACATTAAGAAAAAATAAGGGTTATGGGGCACCTAGCTGGCTCAGTCCGTAGAGCATGTGACTCTTGATCTTGGGGCTGTGAATTCGAGCCTCATGTTGGGGGTAGAGTTTCCAAAAAAAAAAAAAAAGGAAGGAAGAAAAATAAGGGATATACTGTGGCTCATTGCCATAATCTAGAAGTGAGGTAGCATGAGTACAAGTGTGGGGTTTTTTTTTTTCTTTTTTGACTTACTTTTCTGTAGTGATTAAGGTATGCTAGGTGCAGCTTTAAAGAAAAAATGAATCCGATTCCAGTGTGGCACTTAGTTTCATTCTCATTCATTTAAAATTTTTCTTAGTGATAGACACTTTGTCAGTCCCTCTTAGCGTATATTTCCTTTGGTTAACTACTGTTTTAAACTTTCTAATCTGATGAGAGCTAACATAATTAGGCCAGTGTCTCTCATCAGTAGACAGTCATTTCATTTTCATCTGCAGTTGAAAAGCAGTTCTTTTTTTAAACCAGATTTCAGTTAGAAATTGCATCTTAACTAGTTTAAAATTAAATTGTTTAAGTGTTGGTTTCATCCTAGTTGTCCTATATTAGACAGAAGTAGGAGATTTCATTTAGCCTTGACATAGTTTAGTTACAGTTGTAACTTAATTGTTTTTCCTCATTTTACTGTCTTTTTTGTTACTGTATTGAATCTTTTCCCTCTACAGATCTCTCCAAGATCTTCAGTTTTATTTTTTCTAATCACTATGGTTGTGCCTTTGGATGGCTCCATTGAAAAGTGAGCTGTGGATGAGGATAATTATAGAATTTGTGTACAAAGAGTATATAATCGGGAGGGGGGGAGCAAGTAATGTCCTAGCTTTACATAGGAGGTTCATTTGAATTTTGGATTGGGGTCAGTTTGAAGAACAGAAAAACCTAAATACAAAGCTATGCATAAATTGTGATGAACAGGGGAAATGTGAGATTGGAAAGGAAGTACAGGTCAAATCATGAAGGCATTATATGCCATTGTAAGTATTTTGGACTCTATTCTTAATGAGATTTAAACAAGGGGACAGATCTGATCAGATTTGTCTTCTAGATAGATTAGTCCAGCAGCAGAATAGGGGATGGCTTGTGGAAGATAAAACCCTGAATATCTATCAAGAGGCCAAACTTCTCTCTTACCTTACGTAAATGTAAACATACGGGAGTGCATTAGAATGTTCAAAAGGAAAAGCGAAAGAGGCTAGATAGAGCTCACTGGAGAACACCATTATTGCAGGAGTTAGAAAGGAGTCATGAAATGACTAAAAGGAAAAAAGAAGGTAGGGAAATCAGGAGAGTGGAGTTAGAAAAGCCAAGAGAGAAGTGGTTTGCAGTGTCCAAAACTGCAGAGAAGTCAGGTGAAGAATACTTTGAAAATATGGTGGATAAACTCAGCCAGCAGAAGCCAGATTCTGTTTGGTTGAAGAGTAAGACAGGTTATGAGAAACTATTACTGTTTGAGGAAACTTGGCTCTGAAGAGCTTAGATTACAGAACCAAAGATTTACTAAAACAGTTTTGTTGCAGAACTGTTAAGATTTTCAATTGTAATGCTGGTTTAGTTTCTAAAATAACTGGTGGTTAAAAAAAAAATTGGTGATTCCCATTCTTGTATTGGTCATTAGGGAAATTTTAAAATATCTGGTGGTTAATTGTACTGGAAGTTGTTAAACAGAGGAACCATCTTAAGGGAACTGTGATGTTAAATCCTAGCCAGTTTAAATGATCCATAAATGACATATTATTAAGACCACATAAAGTACTTGTCTTTAAATCTTGTTAATCTCTAGGCTGGAGAAGTGAGGTGTAACAGTTTTTACCTGTGTTAATTATTTTGAGTAAAAATTATAGTTAGGAATTTTGTAGCCACTTCCAAGGAAAAAGTTATGTTCTATGTATCACTATGATAGAGAAGAAAAAAAATTTTGGGTAAAGTTATCCTTATCTTCAGAGACCGATTAGTTTATAAGATACATTTTGAATACCATGGAAGGGTTTTTTTTTTTTTAAAATAATGTAATTCCCTCATTGTCTTAGTTGTGCATATGTTGGATATTAATATACTTGAGCTTTAAGATTGTTATGTATTAGGTTTTTAAGAAACTAGTTTTAACTATTAGTTGTCAGTGTTCTTTTTTTATTTTTTATTTATTTTTTTTTATTTTTATTTTTTAAAGATTTTATTTATTTATTTAACACAGATAGAGACAGCCAGCGAGAGAGTGGGACACAAGCAGGGGGAGTGGGAGAGGAAGAAGCAGGCTCACAGCGGAGGAGCCTGATGTGGGGCTCGATCCCACAACGCTGGGATCACGCCCTGAGCCGAAGGCAGACGCTTAACCGCTGTGCCACCCAGGCACCCCAGTGTTCTTTTTTTAATCTCCTTTTTTTAAAAATTTGAAGCCTGAGAAGAAACTAATTGAAAAGAAGAAATGTTTCTTCCTGATTATCTGAAGTGTAAATTATCCGTATCTGTAACAAACCATTCTGTTTCTCCTCTCTTCCTTTAGGAAGGAATCTTTAACAGACAGCTTATTATGGGCTTTTCTGATACTGCAGAAGGCATGCTGTCATAACCTAAGGAGGTGGAATACCTGTAGGTACTGTGGGTAATAACTGACACCAGTGATTTTCTAAGTGGACTGTTTTATATGGTTACTTCTTAAATACGAAATATGGGCACATTATGAAATTGGGCATTAGCACATATGTTAGATGTAATTTAGTAATTAAAAATACTAACTCACCTTTTTTGAAAAACAAAAAGGGAGACAATTCATCTATAACGTTAATGTGTTTTTGTTAAATTTACTGGAAAAATTTTGGAAATTGGTTTCCTTAATATGCTGTTCAGCCAAAAGTTTTGGAAGATCTCCATCAAGAAAACAAAATTATTCATCAAAAAGTGAAAACTGTGGGGAAGAAACTTTTGAAGACTTACTTTTGAAGTATAAGCAAATACAGTTGGAACTAGAATGCATCAATAAAGATGAAAAACTAGCTTTGAGTAGCAAAGAAGAGAATGTGCAGGAAGATCCTAAAACATTGAACTTTGAGGACCAAACAAGCACTGATAATGTCAGTATTACTAAGGACCCAACTAAAGAAGTAGCTCCTGAGGAGAAAACACAGGTCAAAACTTTTCAGGCATTTGAATTAAAACCACTCAGGCAAAAATTGACTTTACCAGGGGATAAGAACCGGTTGAAAAAAGTTAAAGATGGAACAAAACAGCTTTCCCTGAAATCTGACACTACTGAACCTAGTCAAGGTAATGTAATTAAAAATTTCAATTAGTTCTAAGATTCTTCTCTCTCTGTAGGGTAACTAGTTATTTTGGTAGTGTGCTTCATTGAAATGATTTTAGTACTTTGTGAATTACTTTTGCAGTTTGCATATAGACAGTCATATTTTTCAGTAATGATAGGTTTAGTTTCATTCTGATCTTTCTATTCTGGCCTTCTAATACAATTTTTAACGTAAGTGTATCAGTGGACCTTTGTTTCCTAACTTACAGGAATGCTTTGGATATTTACTTTTAACACGATGTTGGGTTTTTTTGGAGGTATCCTTTATTGGGTAAAAAGCTTCACCCCCCC
>NW_024424564.1:12992866-13034775 GCF_017311325.1 Ursus maritimus | reverse complement strand
TCCTTGTTTGAGATTTTCAGCATGAATGGATGTTGAAGTTTATCACATCTATTTTCTTTATTATTGAGAAAAACATATTATTTTTCTCTTTTAATTTATTAGTGTAATCGATTATATTAGTTAATTTTGTAGTGTTAAACCACCCTGGTATATTTGGGTTAAATCCAGATCATGATATGTTATTTTTGTACATCATGGATTTGATTTGTTAAATTTTTTCTTTTTCTCTTTTTATGAAGGTATAATTTATATGCAGTAAAATTTACCCTTTTTAGTGTATAGTTACATTTTGACAAATGCAGGCAGTTGGGTAACCATTGCCAGGCACCACAATTAAGATAACAGTTTTGTCAACTCTCACAGATTCTCCCATGCCCCTTTGCAATGAGTTCCTTCCTCCCCCAGCTGTCAGCCCACCAGGTGACTACTGACTTTTCTTTCCCTGTGGTTTTGCCTTTTCCAAAATGTCATATAAATGGAATCATGCAGTATATTGCCTTTGGATTCTAGCTTCTTTAACTTAGCATAGTGTATTTGAGATTCATCCATGTGGTTGTACGTATCACTAGTTCATTCTGATTGCTGAATGTGCCATTGTATAGTTATGTACAGTTTGTTTATCCATTTCCATTTGAGGGATATTTGGGTTCTTCAAGTTTGGGGCAATTATAAAGTCTTCATAAATGAAGGTTTGCTAATGTTTTATTTAGCATTTTTCATCTGGGTTTATAGCCTTTAATTTTTCCCCCCTTTTCCTTGCCAAGTTCTAGTATGAGGTTATCATATGCTCAAAATGAGTTGGGGAGTGGTTTCTTCTTTATTCTTGGGATTAAATTAAGATTAGAATTGTTCCTGGGATATTTGGTAGGTCTTTTTGGTAGAAGTGTCTGGGCCTGGATGGAATTTTTTCTGGAAAGGTTTTACACTGTTGACTGTTCATGCTTTCTGTTTCTGGTTAAGGCAGTTTAGGTAAACTCTGTTTTTCTGGTAATGTGTCCATTTCCTATAAGTTGTGAAGTTTATAAAAAATTATTCTTAAGAATCTCATTTTTTGGGATGCCTGGGTGGCTCAGTTGGTTAAGCGTCTGTTTTTGGCTCAGGTCATGATCTCAGGGTCCTGGGATGGAGCCCCACGTCTGGCTCCCTGCTCAGCGGGGTGTTTTTCTGCCTCTCCCTCTGCCCCTCCCCCCTTCTCTCTCTCTCTCAAATAAATAAAATGTAAAAAAAAGAGAATCTCACTTTTCTATTACTTGTAGCATTTATAAGTTATATCCCTGGTTTTAAATTTCCCTAGAAATAAGTCCATAGCTTTTAAAACTTGTTAGTTTTGGGGCACCTGGGTAGCTCAGTCGTTAAGTTTAGCGTCTGCCTTGGGCTCAGGTCATGATCCCAGGGTCCTGGGTTCGAGCCCCTCATGGGGCTCCCTGCTCAGGAGGAGGCCTGTGTCTCCCTTTCTCACTCCCCCTGCTGTGTTCCCTCTCTCTCGCTGTCTCTTTCTGTCGAATAAATAAAATCCTTAAAAAAGAAAAGAACTTGTTAGTTTTCAGCCTCTCTTCTATTAAGATTAATTTGGGTTATGAAATTTCTACTTTAGCAGTTTGTGACATATAATTTTTTTCTCATTCATTTCTAAATATTTTCTAATTTTTGTTTTTCTTTAACCTTAGGCTGTTTGGAAGTGTGTTTCTTAACTTCCAAACACAAAGATTTTTTAACTACGTTTTTTGTTACTAATTTCTAAGTCAACCATATTGTCAGAGAATTGTATATTAAAGAATGAGAATATAGATACTGTCATATTTATTTGTAGAGAATTGCTTTATTGTATGCGATTGATTTTTTATAATTGTATATGTGTTTGAAAGGATTATATTGTTAGATCAAGCTTTTTATGTTCACATCTTCCTTCATTTTTTGATCTGCTTGTTTAATTAGTGAAAGGTTTGTTAACATCAGCCACGATTTATGGTTTTCAGTTTTTATTTTAAATACTTTGAGGCTGAGGAATTGACTCATTATTCTTGTTATTATGTGGTGGCCTTCTTTATCTCTGGTAATGGTTCTGCCAGAAAGACTTAGCTTATGCCAATAGTCACACCATCTTTCTTTTGGTAAGTGTATACGCCTTGTATATCATTTTCCATTCTTTCAGTCTTTCCATATTCTCATGTCTCAGATGTCAATTGTACATAGTATAGAACTGGATTTCTTTTGTAACTTAGTCTGACAGTCTTTGTCCTTTACTAGAATATGTAGTCTGTTTGCATTTTTCATTATTACTGATACTTGGGTTTTGTCCTTTTTCTCTTTCTTGCCTCTTTTGTGCCCCCCCCCATACAATTTTTTTATTTTCCTTTTACTGGTTTGGAAGTTAGATATTAAGTTTCTTGTCTCCAAGTGGTTCCTTTCAGAATTGTAACATGAATTCTTACCGACGTTCAAAATTAATCAAGGTTTTTACCCTCTCCATATACAAAGGCCAGTATTTGCCTTGCTTTGCTCATATATTTAACACTTTCTTGGGTCACTATTCTGTGTTTAGAATCATTTATGCTTTTTAGAATTTGGATGTGTCTGCTGGATAGAAAACTTAATTCTGTTTGCCCTTTTTTAAAGATAACTTTCTAGGTTTGGAATTCTAGATTGGCTAAGTATATTCTCAACATATTGAAGATATTTTCTGGCTTCCATTATTAATTTTGAAAAGTAAGCTATCAGTCTTAATGATTTCTAATTTGAAAGTAATTTATCTTCTTTCTCTGCTTGCTTTAAAAATCCTATTTTTGTCTTTGATATTCTGTAGTTTATGGTGTGTTCTTTGTGATTTCTTTTTATTCAGCTTTGATCTGTTGTGCTTCTTGTTTTCATTGATTCTGAAAAATAGTCATTATCTCAAATAGTTTCCCATTCTCTCTCTTTTCTGGAATTCTGTATATCTGTATGCGTATCAAATCATCTTTATCTTCCGTTTGTCTTCATTTCTTTTAAGTTTCCATCTCTTTGTAAATCTGCTACGTTCTGGAAAATTTCTTCTGATGCATCTCTCAGTTTACAGATTCTCTCTTTAGTGTGTCTAATTTGCCTTGAGCTCACTTATTGAATTTTAAATTCCAGTTACAGTTTTTATTTTAGTATTTCATTATAATTTTTTTTCAAATTGCTTTGGTCATTCTTTTTAGATTTCTCTTATTCTGGTTCCCATTTTTGGTACCTTCTTTTCTTAGTGATTTTTTTCTTTTCCTTTTCTCTTTTTTGTTTCTTAAGGTGCTCATTTTTGTTTCAGGTTTTTTTTTTTTTTGTTTTTTTTTTTTGGTGGGAATTTTTTGAGGCCTGGGACAAAGATGGACTTCTAAGAGAGGGTTTGCTTTTGCCACTGCCAGGCACCTGAGTAGACTTTTGTCCTGGGACTGCTTTATATTCGAAGTTTTCAAGGCCACCCATGTGGTGTAAATTGGGCTGCAAACCTGAGTGGTGACTGATTTTGGTTACATATTCTCAGGGACATGTTTTTTCTTCTTCAATTTAGCACCATGACTCCAGGCAGGCAGTTTCAAAAAGTATAACTCAGTGGGATAGAAAAAACACGCAAATAACTATTATAGAGGATAGTAAGAGTTAATGTATGAAAGCCTGCAGTAGTACAGGGGAAGGATCAAATATGTCTGCCTGGGTTTAGAAAGTTTTCGTAGTATGGAAATGTTTGATATGTGTCTCAAAAAATGAGTCTTTTCAAGTTAGGAAGTAAGAAGGAACCCAAATGAGCAGATAAAAAGCACAGAGAACTTTTAAAGGATAATTGAGATTGATCTAAAATGGGTGCAGTGTGGGATATATGGTATGTTTCTTGGAGCAGTTGGGTATAAATTTATAAAAGGGTAGATTGAAATCAGATTGTAGAGGGCCTTGAATGTCTTGGCTAAGGAATTTAGATTTTCTTAAACGCCACGTGGGCCATCAGACTCTTAGCTCTGCCGTCAAGCTTTTAAGTTGTTAGTGATTAGCTGCTTTTCCATTTTTCTCAACAACTCTTCTAAACCTTTATTATTTTTTTCAGGCCTTTTACTCAACTTTATTCCTATTGTTCAGCCTATGGGTGTGCCTCCTATTTCAAGTATTCTCACTCAACTTTCAGCTTCTCACTTTCTGACTGTAAATTTATATCTGTATTGATTTTCACTTCATTTCATTTTTGTTTATGGCCACTTTGTTTTAACCTGTATTTCTGGCTCTAACTTCTCCTTTCTCTGGAACATTGCTCCATCTGTTGTTTATTTTGATTCATCTTTAACCACTTTCTCTTAAGGAGTTCTTAGTATAAACGTATTTACGTCTTCCTCCCAAAGTGTAATCACTCTCTCTTCCCCATTCTATATTCTCCCTTAACTTGTCTTTTCAACCAGATTCCTTGAAGGGCTAGCCGGTGCTGACTCTCTTCACTTTACCTCTCAATCCAGTGCAATCCGCTTGTCTACTCTTCACTGAAACTAGTCAGGGCAGAGTTACTTTGATGTAATTACAAAATTAATTTTAATTTTCCTTCATTTTTTTATTTCATTTTTCCATTCATTCAAAAATTGAGCACTTTTGGGGCGCCTGGGTGGCACAGTGGTTAAGCGTCTGCCTTAGGCTCAGGGCGTGATCCCGGCGTGACGGGATCGAGTCCCACATCAGGCTCTTCTGCTGTGAGCCTGCTTCTCCCTCTCCCACTCCCCCTGCTTGTGTTCCCTCTCTCGCTGGCTGTCTCTATCTGTTGAATAAATAAATAAAATCTTAAAAAAAAAAAAAATTGAGCACTTTATTCCAGGCTCTTAGAAATCTATCCATGAACAAATAGTCAGTTAATGCCTTCATGGGCTTGTATTTTAGAAAGAGGAAGAATAGATGTGATTAGTAAATAACAGTTATGGGAAAAGTGTAGCAGGGTAAGTAGGGGGATAGCAGGTATAGGTTGTAGTATTAATGAGTGATCAACAAAGGCCTGAGTTTGAAGGTGAGATTTAAACAAAGGCTTTGGAGACCATGAGGGACTAGCCAAATGGATATCTGAGGGAAGAGCTTTCTAGGCAGATAAAAAATAGCTAGAGCAGTGGTTTTCTAACTTTGGTCCTTGGACCAGCATTACCTGGGAACTTAATGAAAATGCAAATGCTGGGGTGCCTGGATGGCTCAGTTGGTGAAGCGGCTTCCTTTGGCTCAAGTCATGATCCCAGAGAGGAGCCCGCATCTGTTTCCCTGCTCAGCGGGGAGTCTGTTTCTCCCTCTGCCCCTTACCCCACTCATGCTCTCTCTTGCTCCCTCTCTCAAATAAATAAAAATCTCTAAAAAAAATTAAATGTAAATGCTCAGGCCCTATCCTAGGTCTACTGAATTGGAAACTCTGGACACGGGGCCCAACAATCTTTATTTAATAAGCCACCTTGTTGATTCTAATACCTGGTAAAGTTTGAGAATCAACAAACTAGAGTAACTATTGTTAAGGCAGAAGGGTACCTGGTATATTTGGGAAATATCAGGGAGGCCTGTGCCACTAAAGAAAAGAGAGTGGGGGTGCTGAATAGTGGGAGAGAAGAGGTCAGAGATGGGTTGGGATCGATCATGCACAGCCTCATAAGAACTTTGTTTTTTATTCTGAATGAAATGTGAGCTACTACAGGGTCTTGAGCAAAAGACTGGTATAATTTGTTTTATATTCTCAAAGGACCAAACAGGCCACAATGTTGAGAATATTCTATAGGGAGTACACATATCTACTATATTCAGTGATGTTTTTCTTGATAAACGTGAAATTTGGGGGTTTCAGTAATACCATATACATCTGGAATTTCTTATAATCTTCTGATTTTCCTCTTTTTTTTTTAATAGTATTCTTTTGTAATTTCTTAACTGTCCTCTGTGTTCCATTGTCCAAGGGTGTTCTTAATTAGATGGTTTTAACTACTACCTATGTCCTGATGATTGTCTTTAGCTCAGTTTAGAATTCTGGATAATAATTTTAAAAATACTGCATGACTGCCTAAGACCAATCTGGGAAGTACTGAGTCAGAATTGAAATAGTTGTATCGTAGAGACCCGTAACAGTGGTAGGACAGTGCCTAATTATGTTTGGTGAATTAAACAATGACCTGCTTTTATAAGTTTTGTGTAAAGTTAGATTTATAGTTTGAAATTTATGGTTTGTACTTGTTTTAAAGGAAGCATTGTGCTCATAAGTTACTGCCAGCTTAATGTAAATTCTATTATTGAAATAATTACTTTCAGTTCATAAGTTATTTTATCAAAGTACAATTTTAACTTATTTAATATTTTGAGTCATTTTGCCTGATAACATTCAGTAATGAGGCTGATATGAAACGTTTGGTCAGATTTTCATTCTAATAGCATTCTTTCCTTTTTGGTCAGAGATTGAGAAAATGAGAGACCCCTTAAAATAATTATTACCAAATATCATATAGCATTTTATTTTAAATTGATGGTAGCTGTTTTTCAGAGTATTCAAAGTATGCTGTTTTATTTCAAAGGATTAGAAGATAAAGAACAAAATTTAACAAGAAGAATTAGTGCCTCAGACATTCTATCTGAAAAGGTAAGATCCTCCTTTTTGGAATTGGGTGTCTCTGTAAGACTGATTCTTATACTGCTTTGCTCTGTTCTTTTGAAAGAGGATTCTGTCTTGTTTTCCATTCTTTTCCTTTACATCATTTCTTTCATCATTACCTCCATTTGAACATAAGCCTAAAAGATAAGAAAATCTGGAGAGATGTCCTTCAGTATCTTTGGGTTGGGTTCAGTCAACTTGAATTTAATTGAAGTGTTTTTTTATATATATCCATAGATAGATCTTTTGGTTATTTTTTTGAAACTTTTAATAGTCACCCAGAGTTTTCCTGCTTTTGGGGGATTATCCTGTGTGGGAGATCTTTGGACTTAGACCTTGACCTGCTGTTCAGTTCTAGCTCCTCCTCTTATTAACTGAGTGATCTTGGTGTAAGCTCTTGCCTTTGCTTGCCTCTGTTTCCTTCTCTGCACAATGAGTTTGATGTCATCTGTTCTCTGGATTGTGGTGAGGTTCAGCAGGATAAAGTACAGAAGCACCAAACACTGTGTTTGACATGTAATAGCTCTCAATAGCCCAAGCCTTTTCTCTGTTGAATTAGAGATCTGGAATACCTTTATTCCTTTTAAGATTTCAGTTAGTTTTTATGAGTAAATTAAAATGATGCAAAGAGCCTAGAAGCTTTAGGAAAGAGATGATCCTGAATTTAAGATTGATAATATAATAGATACACGTGTACACACACACACACACGCATGTGCATGTGTATACATTTTTTAATGTCCTTACAATAACTTCATAAATTAAGTTGACATTATTTGATTTACAGATGAGGTAAGATTCATATGGGTAGATTAAGTGGCTTGCCTAAAGTTCTGTAGGACTTAAATGTCGGAGCAAGGAGTTAAATGGGGTTCGGTGCTCTTGCTGATCAGGTAACTGCTTGAAGTAGCATATAGTTGTATGACAGAATCAGTACCTTCTTTCTTTCATTCCTAGAGGAGTGGTTGCAAAAAGTAATCAAAGACTTTTAAGTCTCAATGGAACAGTGATGATAGCTTTATTTTAAACTCTCTAGATCAGGACTATCCAATAGAATTTTCTACAATGATGGAAATGTTCTTTATTTACACTTTCCAATATGGTAGCTATTAACCACATGTGGCTTTTAAGCACTTGAAATGTGATTAGTGTGGCTGAGGAACTAAATTTCTTATTCCATTTTAGTTAATTTAAATTTATATAGCCACATGGGGCTCATTGCCACCATACCAGATAGCACAGCTCTAGAACTGCAGGACCAAGCAGTAGAATTTGGTATGTTTAAGTGACTTAGAGTTAAAAAAAAGATAATTTTTTCAACTCATTTGTTACATGTATTTCCCAACGGTGGAAAGGGTATCTATAGCCTGGTTTGGATAAACTGAAGTACTGAAATATGTGGTGGCAATTCAGTTAGGCATTTATAATAGTTTATAGTAAAGTGAAACCAGTAGGAAGGACCCACTGCTTAGGAGTTAAATAATTTAATAGGATATTAGACAAAATGTGATTATAATTCACTTATAAGCAAAAGTTATTAAGTAAGTGGGCGTTAACCTTTTTGAATCTAGGTCTCTTTTGATTCCCGCCTTCTTTATACATACACATAAAGAAAAAAAGAGTTTTGCATTTGATTTCAAAGGATAGGGAGGCCAGAGGACTCCTAATATGTCTCTCCCCACCATATCTATGTACTCCAATTAAGAATCTGTGCTTATGGGGTGCCTGAGTGGCTCAGTTGGTTAAGCGGCTGCCTTCGGCTCAGGTCATGATCCTGGGGTCCTGGGACGGGCTCCTTGCTCACCCTGCGGAGCCTGCTTCTCCCTCTCCCTCTGCCCCTCCCCCTGCTTGTGCACGTGTGCTCTGTCAAATAAATAAAATCTAAAAAAAATCTCTGCTTACTTTGCCTGACAATTTCAATTATATTTTAGCTAAAATGTTAGAGAATGGATTTTTTAAATTATTTTTAAAAAGGTAGAGTGAAAAAATTAAGATATTTCAATTGGAAAAAAGCTTTCAAACATTGGCTGTTAACCTGTTTTCCTGTTTTAGCTTCCCTGAAGAAAAGTCTTGGGTGGTCAAAATATTTTAAATATTCAGATAAGTATCTGTAGTTTTAGAACATGTAATGTTCAAATATAAGTAAATCTAAAGAATTATAAAATATGTATTTTTTAAAAAGTTTGCAAATTTCACTCTTGAGATTCAGTGTACCTGTTCTCTGTATTACTTGTAAGACTAGTAAATCACATGGTTCTGGAACCACTTCATTCTTCATTCTTGACCTCTCCTGGGTCAATTTCTTCTTGCATTTCCTGTCATCAGATTTTTACTTCCTTGTTTGTCATCAGATTTTTACTTTCTTGTCAGTTAAATGCTGATCTCTGATCCTTAACTTCCTTTTTGCATCATCCTGTTCCATCAGTTGTACTTATCCCCTCTAACCCTTCAATTTACATATACACACACCCTCCACAGATTGATCTTCCGTCTATATCATAGGGATTGGATTGGGTTGTAGGGCTGTGATAAGTAGTTTGTTTCCTTACTTTACTTATATTGCCATTTAAATGTTTCCTTTACAACTAACTCTAAATTCTGATCCTTGGAAAGGTTTGACTTGGTGAAATGTTTAAGGTCAAATAATAGAACTAAGAAGTTACAACTATTTCTTTTTTTAAAGAAACTTGGTGAAGATGAAGAGGAACTGTCTGAACTACAACTTCGTCTTTTGGCTCTTCAGTCAGCCAGTAAAAAATGGCAACAAAAAGAACAGCAGGTGATGAAAGAAAGCAAAGAAAAGTTGACTAAGACGAAAACTGTACAGCAAAAAGTTAAAACCAGTACAAAAACACATTCAGCCAAAAAAGTTAGCACTACAGGTGATCATTTCTGTTAAATTCTTTTGAATTCATATATCAGTGTAGTTTCAAGATTTTAACTCAGAAAGTTTTGAGTTTGGGAAGTATAGGGCCCTGAATGGGGGACAGTCCTATATAAACAACTTGGAGGAGCAGCTGTATATTTGATTTAGTGATAATGAAAATAAATATAAAGCATTTGTTTTCCTTTATCTAGAAAATTCTAACTAATAGATACTGATGTTTCTGTATTTTCATTTAAAGCTAAACAGGCATTAAGGAAGCAGCAAACAAAGGCATGGAAGAAACTACAACAGCAAAAAGAACAGGAAAGGCAGAAAGAAGAGGATCAGCGGAAACAAGCTGAAGAAGAAGAGAGAAGGAAAAGAGAAGAAGAAATCAGAAAAATTCGGGATCTCTCAAATCAGGAAGAGCAGTACAATCGATTCATGAAATTGGTTGGTGGAAAGAGGAGATCAAGAAGTAAGGTAAAGAGTGTAAAAATATAAATCAAAACAATATTCAAATTTAAGTGTCCTTATTGTCTTACTTCATAAATACAGCCAACTAAGAAAAAGTATAGAGTTACTGTGTTTGATAGAACTTGTTACAGCTTTTTGGGGGAGAAGGGAAGGTTGGTTATAATTGAGAATGAGTTTTCTATAGTTGTAGATACTAGAAACCGAAGAAATGAAAGATGAAAGTTACGGTTAGCAAAGTCTGCTTTTGGCTTTTTCATCTTTCTCTGTTTAGAAGAAAGTAAGATTACTAACTTGTAGTGAGGACTTACCCTAAAAATGGCCATACCCAAAGTATTAGGGGAGAATTTCATTAGGGTGTTCTGTTGTATTTTTTTTTAGCATTTGTTTAGTATTGTAGAATTAAAATTGTGTCATGACTAATTGGTATGGACTATTTTAAAGAAAGTTAAATCATCATAGCCTTAGTGTTTTGGCTACTTT
The DNA here is from genome assembly GCF_017311325.1 of Ursus maritimus. Classification (NCBI taxonomy): domain Eukaryota; kingdom Metazoa; phylum Chordata; class Mammalia; order Carnivora; family Ursidae; genus Ursus; species Ursus maritimus. The sequence continues at coordinate 13,024,357 of NW_024424564.1, read as the reverse complement.
AGTTATTTAGCATTTGTGAACCTTTACTAAGTAAAGTCATTGATAATGATTGTCATTGTTTTTTATGAATGGTGTCAGGCGGTAAACTGGAGATTTAATATTGATCTAGTGATATCAGTGACAGATTTCAGGATTTTGAGATTTGAAATTAGACTTGTGAATGAACTACCAAAGAAGAGAGGGATGTTAGAGTAAGAGCTCTTTAATTGTAGGGAGTCAGGAACTAGGTTTGCTTAAGCAAGGAATTTATAAATATACTTCGAATTTCTAAAAAGTACTTTGTTAGAGTCTTTTTTAAGAAAAAAGTATTGTAGTTCCACGTTACTGTTATCAATCTTGATAGGTTTTCTTAGCTATGAACTATCTCTGTGAGTGAAACGTTGTAAGAAATACAAAAAGAAAACTACACACAAACACATCGCCTAAGAGTTTCTGGTAGTCAGCTGTCATCAGTGTATTCATAACTAAGATGTTACTTTATTTTTTCAAAATGCTCTAAAATATAGCCTTTTTTTTTTTTTTTAAAGATTTTTATTTATTTGAGAGAGAGAGAGTAAGGGAGAGGGAGAGAGAATCTGAAGCAAACTCTACACTGAGCACGGAGCTTGACATGGGACTTGATTCCACAACCAGGAGATCATGACCCAAGCTGAAACTAAGAATCAGACACTCAACCAACTGAGCCACCCAGTGCCCCTAAAATATAGTCTTGATGACATAAAACTTGAATTTATTCATCTAGTTTCTCATACAGAGAGGCCATAAGTGGTCAGGAACTTGGTGTCATCTTATTTTATAGAGGAATATGATTTTTGATACTGTTCCCTAGAGGATAACTGTCAATTGTTTCATAATTTCTAGCCTACGAATAGACTAAGACAGAAAATGCTTTGAAACTGAAAAATATCTTGTGTTATTAGTCTTCAGATCCTGACCTAAGACGATCCTTAGATAAGCAACCTACTGATAGTGGAGGAGGCATTTATCAATATGATAACTATGAAGAAGTTGCTATGGATACAGATAGTGAAACCAATTCTCCAGGTATGAACCAAAACTTAAAAGTCACATATTTACAAATTTTTATAAATGGAAAATGATCATAAAGCTACCCAAAAGCTTGAAAGAAATGTGTAATGAAAGTGACGTTTGCTGGTGAATTGTGTAACCATAGACATTTGGTGGAGTACTTTGAGAGCAAACGTCAAATGTATAATATTAACCTTTCTTTCAAGTGTTTCTTTCTAGATAGCATTTAAATAAAAAGGCAGTGTTTAAACTCTGCTATTAATCTAAAAAATGAAGATTGTGGGAAAGATGAGAGTACTGCTTTTAAATAAAAAAAATAAACTTTCGATCTCTTATCTTTATATCGTAATTTCTGCTCTAGTTAAAAAAGAAAAGTGTTTCTTGTTTTTGGGCTTCCTTTCTCCTTCCAGTGATGGTACTTTGTAGGAATTTGGAGATGATAAGTGGTACTACTAGTGGCATCTCAGTAGAGGCTGTGGTTAGAACTGGTCAGGGCAGTACTTCAATTAGATTGCATATTCTAGGATGTGACTCTTCTTGAGGGCTGGAGACTTGCTTTAATTGATATTCAGGGGTGATTCTGTGGGAGACCTATTTTCTCACTAATTAAAACACATAAAACTGAGGCAGATAACTGAATGTAGTTGGCATTCTAGGAACTGGAATGCTTACTTGAAAGATCATATGTATTTCTCCCTATGGTCATATTGTCAGAACATATCAAAACGAGATTCTTACTTTAGTGTGTCCAGACAGAAACAAAGAAAAATCTGTATGATTTGGGTAATGTTTACCAAAAATGCTTATTTTTGGTTATTGTTTTGAGGCTTATGTTTGATAATTTCATATTATGTTTTGATTTCAAAATTTAACTCTCTTTGGTCAGTATTAAGTTTTCTTACTTCTGGGTTCTTCAGGATAATTCATAGCATTCCTAAGTATTGACAGTATTAATAGTCTTTATTTCTATAAAATAATTTTATGAACTATGCTTCAAAAGAATTTTGTAAAAAATTGAGAATGTACTCTTCCCTCAGCTTTGTCAAATTGTAGCTTTTTGCTCTATTCGCTACAGGTATTTATTTTTAAGAAGTAAAATGTTCTAAAGGACATTGTATTTTCAAATGGTATCATTTGGGCACGGGTTAACTATATAAATCATGTGGGTAATAGCCATATTGACTTAAGAGACAGCTGGGAGAAAGAAGCAGCATTAGTTTTTCCCTGAGGTTATACAGTATTGGGTAGCAAGAGTAGTCTTTGAATCTGTCCTATTTCACTGACTCATGAGAAACCACTGAAGGTAAAATGCACAATTATTTTACCTGCTACCGGGGAAGGAAAAAAATGCTAACAATTTAACTGAGATTCATTGATTTTTAACTATTTCAGAATTATTAAATGTGACAAAGTGTACATTTAATTGATTAAATACAGCAGTAGGTAGTTCTTTTCACTCCTACTATTTGCTTTCTATACAACTTAAGTAGTTCATTTTTTCATTCCACATAAAGGGAGGAATGGAATTGCCACATTACTGGTTTGTTTTTTGTTTGTCTTTTGGTTAGGACATTTTAGTAGATTCAGGGGAGTTTTTTGTTTTATTATTCCTTAAAAATATGTTTGTAAAACATACGCTCTGTCTCCTGTTAGATGAGTGAAAGGTGGAACAAAGAGTTTTAAGGCGCTAAGAGCCAACTTAAGTTGGAAGGCTTTCTTCATGATGGTAAAGGACAATGTTGAATAGGTGGCGAGGTCGCATGGAGTTTAAAGATACTAATTTGCACTCTGTTTAGGTGTATTTTTATTTCTTCAAACGTCATTATCTTTATTCCTTTCAAAGTATATTCGTAAACTCTTAACAAAAAAATTTTTTACAGCCCCTTCACCGGTGCAACCACCATTCTTCTCTGAATGTTCACTGGGGTATTTTTCTCCAGCACCATCTATTTCTTTGCCTCCGCCACCTCAGGTTTCTGTAAGTGAGAACTGATGTGATTTTTAAGAAAATTATTCTGTTGTTTTGTGTCTTTACTAATTTGTATTGAAAAACTGGCATTTAACGAAATTAGTTAATGTTTGAAGAGAACTTAAATTAGAATTGTTTACCAAAATTAATAGCTATGAAATCTATAGAATAAATAGTTAATTATGGATTGGCAGGCTGTTCATTTGGGAGATTTTTTCATAGCTAATTTTTTTTTGAAAGATTTTTATTATTTATTTGACAGAGAGAGACAGCCAGCGAGAGAGGGAACACAAGCAGGGGGAGTGGGAGAGGAAGAAGCAGGCTCCTGCGGAGAAGCCTGATGTGGGGCTCCATCCCAGAACCTGGGATCACGCCCTGAGCCCAAGGCAGATGCTTAACAACTGTACCACCCAGGCGCCCCTCATAGCTAATTTTTAATCTCATGTGTACTTTCTTTCAATATTTAGCACGTTTCCTTTTTCCTTCTCAGCTAGTAGCTCCTCCAAAAATTTATTCCAAAGCAGAATAAGATTATCTACTCTTTTGCATTATCTTCTTTTGGCAGTTGGGATTTAAGTGCATTAGGATACTTTTAGAAATGAATTCTTTCCTTTCTCCTCTTTTGATAAATACAGTTATTTTTAATTTGAAATTTCAGCAAAAGAACATTGTATGTAGAAGTTAGTTTCTTTTTTCCCCAGATTCCTTTTAAAAGAACTGCCAGGCCCTCATTTAAAAGAAAAGAAAAGAAAGAAAAAAGGAAGTGGGGGAATCATAAAGTAAAAGTTCTGAAGTTATTTCTAGATTGAAAGAACCTACAGACCAAGTTGGATCTCTCTCAGTAGGTTACCAGGGAACTTTGCCATTTCATAGTTCCTAGGTGGACATCGGGTGTTCTCCTTGGAAGCTTAAGGTGAGGGGAATATTAGAGCACAGAGTGAGAGAAAACTTTTTTTTTTTTCCCTTCTTCCTCGAAATGTTTCCTTTTGGGAAATGGAGAATGGATGAACTAAATGACAAGGGAAATTCTGGCAGTTCTTTGAAACAAAAATATATCCAAACTCAGAGATTGGTATAAATTTGGTTTTCTTTGTAAGTAATTTGTTAAGAAGCCATCACACAGGCATTTAAGAGAGTCTTCTTAACAGTTCTTGAAATACTCTGGACTATTTCCAGAATTCCTTTGGTGCCTAATTTTTGTTTTTTACTCAAATATCTATCATATGTTCTTGGTTTTCAATATCTTCACTTGTTTTCAGGTAGTCCTTTAGAGGAGAGACCCATAAACTTTGATTTCTGTCTTTTGGAATACTGAATGAAAATAAGAAAGGGAGTGGAGAAGTTTGTATAATTACCTTGAGGTTCATAAATTAGATGTTTCAAATATTATTGATTTTTTTTATTGCAAAAATTATACTTTTTTCATGGTTGAATATTGAATTTGGTTTAGTTTTAAGATGTGTACAAGACACTTAGGTCACTTATCATTACAACTAAAGTAATAACCTAAAGGTTACCATTTTAAATTTAATGTTGCTCCAGAGATAAATATTTGAAATTTGTAAAATTTGCACTGTAATTATTTCTTCTCTTTTAAAAATAACCAGTCTATGCCACCTTTGAGCCAGCCTTATGTGGAAGGCTTGTGTGTTTCTCTTGAACCTCTACCTCCTCTACCACCTTTACCACCTCTCCCACCTGAAGATCCAGAACAGCCTCCAAAACCACCTTTTGCAGATGAGGAAGAGGAGGAAGAAATGCTGCTTCGGGAAGAGCTACTTAAATCTCTTGCAAATAAAAGAGCTTTTAAGCCAGAGGTAATTTAGGTGCCTGAACCTCTAGGTGGTGCTCTTGACCCTAGTTTTAGCTTTGCTTTTCTCTGGGATTTATTGGGCTTTTCAGTAAAGCGTAAGTCTGAAGCTAATTTACTCAAGATTTTTCAAGATGAAGAAATGTCTTTTTATTTAAAAATGTTTCATATTTCTCTTTTCCTTACTTAGGAAACATCCAGTAATAGTGACCCACCTTCACCTCCAGTTCTGAACAATTCACAGCCTGTGCCAAGAAGCAATCTATCGATAGTCAGTATTAATACAGTATCTCAGCCTAGGATACAGAACCCAAAGTTTCACAGAGGACCTCGTCTTCCACGAACTGTGATCTCGGTAAAAACAAGCAAAATATTTAATCCTACGGTTGAACAGTTTGTGAGAAATTTTTATGAAATTTTGCTGTCTTATTCCCTAACTCCTAGTTTATATATGTACATATATAAGAAAAATTTATTTTTTATTTATTAATAGTGAAATGGAAGCAGTTTCTTCTCTTGAAAACTGGTAGAGTTTAGTGATAATGTTTTTGGAGAAGCATTATTTTCATTATTACCTTTGCCATTTTTTTTTCAATTTTTTCTATATAATTGGTCCATTCAGATTTTCTTTGTTCCAGAGTTACTTTTAGAAAATTGTATGTATATTTTTTATTTCTCCCATCTTCATTTATGTCTTGCTCATATTTTTCCAATTAATACCTATACTGTAACAGCAGAATTTATTTATGATGTTTACTAATGTCCATCAAAGAGATTGAAACGACAATTTCTTTTTACCTTGTTTTCCAATGGCTTTGAAGTAAAATAACTGGAGCAAAGCCAAGCTGAAATCTTGCCTCTGATAGGTAAACCAATTTTGGCCACTTGCCCTGTCTATATAACCACAAAAGCCAAAAAGTTTTGTCAATAACTATGCAGAATTATTAATTTTTTGTTTGGTTGTAAAATAGCTAATTTAAGTGACATTATGGTTCCTTATAGAAAGTCGGAGAAAATGGGGCGCCTGGGTGGCTCAGTTGGTTAGGCATCTGATTCTTGGTTTCGCCCCAGGTCATAATCTCAGGGTTGTGGGATAGGGGGCCTGCTTAATTAAGATTCTTTCTCCCTCTCCCTCTGCCCTCCCTGCCTCTCTAAAATAAATGAAAGAAAGAAAGAAAGTTGGAGAAAATAAAACTTAATGAGAAAGGTGATCTACCATGGTAGTGTCTAGAAAGACTGAAAATACAGAATATTTTATGTGGTGGGCAAATAAATAACAGTATTGGTGAAGTGGAACAAAGTTAGTTATGCAACATAACGATAAGAAACCACAGACTGTCTACTTGGAGTCCATTATTTTTAGGAATTGAAATTCAAGAGGTTAAATGACTTGTCCAGGGCCACACATCTAATTGGGGTAGAGCCAAGAAAAGAATAGTTACTTTTGTCATCAAAAGTAACAAATATATTGGGGCGCCTGGGTGGCGCAGTCGTTAAGTGTCTGCCTTTGGCTCAGGGCGTGATCCCAGCGTTGTAGGATCGAGCCCCACATCAGGCTTCTCCGCTTGGAGCCTGCTTCCTCTCCCACTCCCCCTGCTTGTGTTCCCTCTCTCGCTGGCTGTCTCTCTCTGTCAAATAAATAAATAAAATCTTAAAAAAAAAAAGTAACAAATATATTATCTTTGCAGCTTCCAAAGCATAAGTCAGTGGTTGTAACACTGAATGATTCAGATGACAGTGAGTCTGATGGAGAGGCTTCCAAGTCAACCAATAGTGTTTTCGGTGGATTGGAGTCCATGATTAAAGAAGCAAGACGAACTGCTGAGGTAAGTGCAGTAATGAAAGATGAAAAGAAAGATGATTTATTGATAGTCATTAAGGTTTTTTTCCTGCAAATTAGACCTTAGAGGTCTAGATTTTTAATATATTAAATTGTGGAAATATTTTAAGTATTTGTGTTATTTAGGACTTTACATAATGAAGAACGTATAAATTTAGTTAGATTTAACTATTAAAAACCTGGTTTTTTCCAATTGACTAGTCCCGTTTTCAAAATAGTAAAAATTGAGTGGATAATTGTCCTCTGTACTAAGGAAATTTATTGCTTTGAAAATTGTATCATCTTACCAGAAAACAGTTTTTATTAAACTATGTTATCTAAGTACAACTTTTACCCCTATTTTTACTGTACATGTTGGTTACATATGATTTAGTTCAGTTATTTTAAAACTGTAGAGCTTTAGTGGGTCATGCAGTTAAGTTGTGGTTAACAGGCTGCATTGTTTTAAGAAAAGAAATAGAAAATAGTTATGAAGTTATTCATTTGTTTCTAAATACATAAATGTGCACTGGGTTGCAATATAAAATATAAATCTCAGTGTGGGATTAATGGAAGCTGTTGATTTGGTTGACTTCAACTGTTCTCTAGCAAGCTTCAAAACCGAAAGTACCTCCAAAATCTGAGAAAGAAAATGATCCCATGCGAACACCTGAAGCTTTGCCTGAAGAAAAGAAGATTGAATATAGATTATTAAAGGAAGAGATTGCCAAGTAAGTGGTGTTTTTGTAATTAGTTGTAAAGGTATGTGCTATTTCAATACTTAACTCAGTCTTTATAGTTTATTCACATTGGGAATTGAGTGGTGCTGATTTTACCCAATATGCAGAGTTAATGTTTTTATAACTCACAGGAGGGGGAGCCAGATGATCATTTATAGACTTGAATACAGTGGTGCACTGAGATAGAAGCAGCTTGGAAACAGGTGAAAGCTGTTATAAAGCATTACTACACTCTCAATTTTTTTACACTTTAAATATATAATTTTATTTGTCAATTATACCTCAGTAAAGCTGAAAAAATACTTAGTAGAATCAGCAGTATTCTTCTTTTTTTAAATTAAAGTGTTGTTGACACACAGTGTTGCCCTAATTTCAGGTGTACAACATAGTGATTTGACAACTCTGTTCTTAGGCTGTGCAGACTATCAACTTTGAATGCCAGCTTGGTCATGCATATTGGTCATCATCATTATTAGTCAATATGATTAATATTTTTATTTTGTGAAATAGAGCTTTAAAGATAAGTAATTTTAGTTTATTCTTTGGTATAATTCATCTACTTTTATTGATTATTTTAGTCGAGAGAAACAGCGTTTGATTAAATCAGATCAGCTGAAGACAAGTTCATCATCCCCAGCAAACTCTGATGTGGAAATTGATGGGATTGGCAGAATAGCAATGGTTACTAAGCAGGTTACAGATGCAGAAGCAAAACTTAAAAAACATAGGTGAGCCTCTTTATCTGATTAAATACTGGTATGTATTTAAATGTTTCTGTATTAGAATGATACATTTTTGTGGTTGTATGTCAATAACAAATATACTGTATGATTACAGATTCTTTCATACTTGGTAAAACTGTAGAAGGGTGTCATTTTACTGAATTGAACGTTTACGTAAAGTAATAGTATTAATGTTTAAATAATATATACATGGCTTATTCATTGCTAAAAACATTTATGAAATTCCTTGTTTTGGAATTTTCTTTAAAACTTTTACATCTTTTTGAAATACCTTCATTGGAACCATATTGTTGTTAAAGGTGGGCTTGATTGTTGGAAATAGTCATTACCCCGTCTGTTCAATAAGACACAGTCAAATATGGTGTTATTATGAATGTGTGAATATTAAGTTACAACCCTAAACATACATGTTTTATGAAATTATTGTGTTGTTGAGTGGTGTTTCAGAATTTTGAAAACGTACAACCTCACAAGATGAACATAATGAATTGTAGAATTCATTAGTATATTTGGGGAAGTTATTTATTTTATTGAGGTATAATTGATATATATTAGTTTCAGGTGTACAACATAATGATATGATATTTGTGTGTGTTATGAAATGATCACCACAGTAAGTTTAGTAACATCTGTCCCCATGTATAGTTACAGATTTTTTTCTTGTGATGATTACCATTAGCATATATTTGATAGAAATGATTATATTCGATTATGGCTATACATCTTTTTCACTCCACATACCTTGAAATCATTAGTTGATGAAAAACAAAATGGCTTTAGTTGACATCAACACTTGTGAGTTTTGTTCTGCTAGTCCTCCTGTAGGTTTACACATGTAAGGGGGAGTTTCTGTTCAAGGATGGTAAGACTTCCCTTATTGTGTTTTTAATAACTAACTGACTAATTCTTAAACTTCAAAGCTTGATTGTAAAAATTAATTGCAGTGATGAATTAACTCAATGTTAAAAATCTTTAGCAATGGATAAATAATTTAATGGTTTTTAAAACAAGCTTCAAAAGTTCATCCACCTTTAGTTAATTAATGAAGGGGAAAAGGTAGAAATTTACAGCCACCTTGGTACTCTTTATTTTTTTAAATCATGAAAAACAGTGTAATTTGGAGTGTTTTCGTAAGGCACGATGAATAGCTCAAGGACTTAGTGACGATGTATTTTATAAGTAAACAGAAGTATGTTCTGTTCTCATTTCTGAACAAGACATTGGAGATTAAGTATTCTGAACAAAATAAAATACATTTAAAAATAGTTTTTATAAATGTCTTCAGCATTTTATTACATCTAAAGTATGCCATTATTTTATGCACTAAGAAAGAAAACCTGCTGCTAGCCAAACAATGATACACAGTAATGTTAAGACATTACTGATACTAAAGATCTGAAAAATGTGCTTCATAAGTGAAATGGTGTGGCGGCCATAAATCTCCAGAATTACCAATAAGAAGTGGTATTGTGTGCGTTTTAAAAGAGATTAAAATAAATTCATTTAGGTTTCATTTATTTAGTAGCTTCAGTAAAAAGTGTGAAAAGGTTTTAAAAATTTGTCTTTCTGTTCCCCATTCTGTCACATATTTTCTGGCTTTATGATTCCTTCTAGATGTCAGTTGTTGTGACTGTTGACATATGATATCTTCTGGGAAAGATCCTTCATTTTTTAACCAATAATACTCAGTAGTTGAGAGAATGAAACTCTGTATCCATAAATTTATTTTTTTGTCCTTATTGTCATTTCCAAACTTTACATCTGCATATTGTTTAAAAATTTAGGCTTCCTTTTCCCCTTGCTTGCCTTGCTTTAGATAAAATGGGTTAGAGATTTGTAAGTGCTTGATAATGTTTATCAAATGTTTATTTGTATGGATAGTAAGAACATTATAAATGATGTTAAACAGCAGTTTTCTGTCCTAAGTCCTCATCTTTCAGGAGTACTCTGTGGTCAGATTCAGTCACATCTAGTAGTGGTTTTTCAACTGTAATTCACATTACTGATTTTTTAAGAAAAAGATCAGGCCCATTGTTGCTTTCGTAAAATGTAATAATGTCTATTTGAATACCTTTGTGATTAGTGAATATGAAAATAGTCATCCTTTTAAATCCTTATCTGTGTGTTATCAGTATACATATATATATTTTGAAGATTATTTACTTGAAAGAGAAAGCACACGCATGCAGTGGGTAGGAGCAGAGGGAGAGGACGAGAGAGTCTTAAGCAGACTTCCTCATGGGGCTCCATCTCACCACTCAGAGATCAGGACCTGACGTGAAACCAAGAGTTGGATGCTTAACCTACTGAGCTACCCAGGCACCCCATCAGTAGATTTTGTAGAACAAGCTACTGCTTTATAAATTTTTTATTCTGTTGATGTTAGTCTACTAGTTTAGAAAAACATTAATAAGAATTTTGTTACTTCTCAATTAGGATTCTCTTGATGAAAGATGAATCTATTTTAAAGAATCTTGTACAGCAAGAAGCTAAGAAGAAAGAATCTGTTCGAAATGCTGAAACAAAGATTACAAAACTTACAGAACAGCTTCAGGCAACAGAGAAGATTCTCAGTGTCAACAGAATGTTTTTAAAGAAGCTTCAGGAACAAGTAATGTTCTTTTTTTAAAATTAAGATATTGTAGTCTCATGTTTACTGCACATTTTTATGGTCCAGATTTTTTGTAAAACCAAACCATAAACCAAAGCCATCAAAATGTATAACCTTTGTACTGTTTTCCATTGTGACATACTATTGGAATATTTTTACTTTCAGGTGAATACCCTAAAGCTGCTGTGTTTAAGAAGGTATTTCCTCTCCTAAGGTTTACATTTACATTTCCAGAATTATCCTATATTTTCAGATTCACAAAGTTCAACAACGTGTTACCATTAAGAAAGCTTTGACTCTAAAGTATGGGGAAGAGCTTGCTCGGGCAAAGGCAGTGGCTAGTAAAGAAATAGGAAAACGTAAACTGGAACAGGATCGCCTCGGAGTAAGTTGTTTGTAGGAATATTTTATTTTTGGAAAGGAGAAAGTTATCATGGTAATTTTAAGGGTTAAGAGATGTATAAAATAACTCGTTTGTTTTTTGTTTTTTTTTTTCTTGCCTGTTCAGAAAGATTAAAGCTTTGTTTTTAAATGACATCCACATTCTTGGAAGCTTTATTTTATAGTTATTGTTTTGATTTTGTCTTTTGTTTTTCATAGATTATAGATTAACTGGTATAACTGTTGGGGACTTTTGCAAAACTGTTCTCATCAGTGATTTAGTTTTATAATATTGGCATCGTATCGTAGGGATAACACATTTATCTTCCCAAAAATTGTTTATGAAATCACAGTGATGTAAAATATGTATGTCATTTTTTCCCTCCAGCCAAACAAAATGATGAGACTGGACAATTCTCCAATATCAAGTCCCAGAAAGCATTCAGCAGAGCTGATTGCTATGGAAAAAAGACGATTACAAAAGCTAGAATATGAATATGCCCTGAAAATTCAGAAACTAAAAGAAGCCCGGGCCCTTAAAGCTAAGGAGCAACTAAATATTGCTCCAGTTGTGGAAGAGGAACCTGAATTTTCTTTACCTCAGCCATCACTTCACGATCTGACCCAAGATAAATTAAGTCTGGACACTGAGGAAAATGATGTTGATGATGAGATTTTGTCTGGTTCAAACAGAGAACGAAGAAGATCATTTTTAGAGTCTAATTCTTTTACTAAACCTAACCTTAAGCACACTGATACACCCAACAAAGAATGCATCAACAAACCTACTAAGAATACGGTGGAAAAACCAGAACTTTTTCTAGGGTTAAAAATTGGTGAATTACAAAAATTATATTCAAAAGCTGACAGCTTAAAACAGTTGATTTTAAAAACCACCACAGGCATTACGGAAAAGGCTTTGCATGGTCAGGTAACTGAACATTTCATATGCTTTATAAAATCTAGGATTCACCCTAGCCTTATTTGCTTTATGTAATTATTGTTTTCTTTTGCAGGAGATTTCTGTAGATGTGGATTTTGTGACAGCACAGAGTAAAACAACAGAAGTGAAGCCATGTCCTTTTAGACCCTACCATAGTCCTCTTCTAGTTTTTAAGTCCTACAGGTATAAAAGAAACATTCAATAAGCTTGAATTTCAGGACTCCTCCTTGCTGTTAATGACAGTATAACTTGGATATCATGATAATGAAAAAAATAATTATGTCATAGTGACTAAAAAATGAACTTGTCCTTTTAGGGAAAATAAAATTGTCTTGTTGTCAGATTTGAACCAAATCAGGAAGTGAGGTTTAGCTCATACTGGGTTCATTCTTACCAAATTCTAATTTCTGGCTACTGAGGGAATTGTGGAGAATTCTGGATTACTGTCTATTAGGGATTTTAGGAAAAATAACTATAGAGTCAGATGAGAATTTAAGTTTTAAAAAGAATTTTACCATTATTCTAAGTAATTCATTGGCCAGCTTTCATAAAATTGATTAGACATTCTCAGATGATTAACTTTGTGGAGGTTGTCTTTTTTAAAAAGACTTCTGGAAGTTGTGAGACTGTTAAGTGGGTAGGATTTAATAATAGAATCATGAAGCACCTATCAGGTAGTATAGGCTTTTCCCCTAGATTTTTTTTTTGGGCTGGTAACATGTGCAAGAAATACCAGTGTTGGGGCACTGGGTGGCTCAGTTGGTTTGAGCATCTGCCTTCAGCTCAGGTCATGATTCCAGGGTCCTGGGATCCAGCCCCGCAGCTTCTCCCTCTCCCTCTGCCTGCTGCTGCTCCCCCTGCTTGTGCTCTCTCTCTCTCGGCCAAATAAATATATAAAATCTTAAAAAAAAGAAATACTAGTGTTATATACCCTTTTATTTTGTGATAAAACATTACTTTTAAGGATTTTATTAGAGAGAGAACGAGAGCAGGGAGCCTGCTGCAGGGCTCCATCCCATAACCCTGAGATCATGACCTGAGCTGAAATCAGGAGTCAAACCCTTAACCAACTGAGCCACCCAGGCACCCAGAAAACACTACTTTTAAAATACAGGGTTTTTTGTTGTTGTTTTCTGTTTTAGATCATCTGTGTTCTAGGTATAAAAATAGTTGTCCCTATCATTGATATTCTGGTTTTTTAGAGTTCACTTTGATATTAAGTTTTAGATAAATAGTAAGCTCAAAGCATAGAAATTTTAATTAAGAAAAATGAAAAATTTCTTAATTTTCTGGGGAATATTTATGGAGCATAATGTGCCTGTCCACCTTTCTTCTCCTTAGATTTAGTCCATACTATCGAACCAAGGAAAAACTTCCCTTAAGCTCAGTATCATATAGTAATATGATTGAACCAGATCAGTGTTTCTGCCGTTTTGATTTAACGGGGACGTGTAATGATGATGATTGTCAGTGGTGAGTAGTTTTTATTTGTGAATATTTTATAATCTAAAAGGCAGTTTTGGTTGTTTAGCTTTGATATGTACATGATTATCTTTTCTGTGTTGTCATTTTATTTTAGGCAGCATACACAAGACTATACACTTAGCCGAAAACAGCTATTCCAGGACATTCTGTCGTATAATCTGTCTCTGATTGGTTGTTCAGAGACGAGCACTGATGAAGAAATTGCTGCTGCAGCAGGTATTTAAAGACCTCTTATTGTTCCCCAAGTGAAAATTTGAATGTAGGCAATTAAAAATTATTATGTTCAGTTGTGACATCATTAAGTAGTTGTAATCAGTACATTCACCTATGACATTTTATCCAGATTTGCTCTGATATAGTAGTCACTAGCCATATCTCGCTATTCAAATATAAATTAATTAAAATTTCTTCCTTAGTTGCAGCAGCCACATTTCAGGTGCTTGATAGCTGCTTTTGAGCTCAATAGCTCATTAGTGGTAAGTAATTACCAATAGGATAGTGCAGATATAAGACATTTCATCATTGTGGGTAGTTCTTTGGACAGAGCTCATCTAAATAGTTAAGTTTATTTAGAAGAATGTATTAACATATTTGTATAGCAATTTTATTAATGATTTTTAAACAGATCCCTATTTATTTTACTGTTTTAAAAAATAGAGAAGGATTTGGAAATTAAGATGATTGTGGTTTCAAATTCTATAAAGAAATAAAAAAGGACTTTATACACTTTGATATTATAGAAAGCATAGATTTCTGTGACATTGTGAATAAATACTGTTAAGGTTTTCTCTAGATTTATTGCCAAATATTAAGCCTTGAACTGTAAGTATTTTGGAAGTAAAGAAATTGGTGTTTATTAAAATTGAGTGTTAACCACAACCCAGAGTGATTGTAAAGTCATTGAATCTATGTAATCATTCTCAATTTGGGACTTTAATTTTCACTTGCTTGTTTAGTTTGTTTCAGGAAATACTTTTTTTTTTTGAGCCCAATTTGGGTGCATGATGTGGTAAGATGTGCCATAGTAGTTAAGGTAATGGAGGCCTTGCCTTCTAGGAGGCATATGTGTTTTTGACTAGTAACATATACTTCCTTTTAATTTTTAAATTACTCTTCACTTTATACTCTTTAATTAGCCTTGTCTCTGTAATCCGTGTTTTTCATGCTTTTTATAAATGAAGATAACATTCTTCTAATTTCAGAAAAATATGTTGAGAAACTTTTTGGAGTAAATAAAGATCGAATGTCAATGGACCAGATGGCTGTTCTCCTTGTTAGCAATATCAATGAAAGTAAAGGCCATAGTGAGTATCTCTGTCTCTGTCTCTCTCTCTCTTTCTCACGCGCACACACGCGCGCGCGCACACGGACCTTGTAGTTTCTTTATGATAGCAAATTTTCTGAGGTTATATTCTCCAAAATATATATGTATGTGTATATATGTATGTAACATGCTTACAGGATAAATAAACATCTCTTCCTCTAGGGCAGAAAATATATGTTATTTCTGACTAACAATAATTTTAGCTCTTTTTGAGTATTGTTTGGGTAGCCTTTAAAACTATAAAAAACGAGTTATATCAGGTAATAATCTTCTCCTGTCTACTTTAGCACCTCCATTTACAACCTACAAAGATAAAAGAAAGTGGAAGCCAAAATTTTGGAGGAAACCTGTTTCTGAGAATAGCTTCAGTAGTGATGAAGAACAGTCTACAGGACCAATTAAGTATGGTAAGAAGTAATTTAAGGCCCTGAATCATTAAATTATGGTGTTCTATCTAAGATGTCTGACACTTTATACTAATTTTTTGGTGTATCTGCTAGCTTGGGCTTTTTGGAGTTTTGTTTGTTTTTTGTTTTTCTATTTTTTTTGGAACAGTGATGCCTTTTGGCATTTAGTGCAATTCCTCATTGTGCTGGATTGCCCATTGCCTGGCCTGTGTCCATGAGGGCAGGTGTAGTATTTTATTTTGTTTTTGAGTCTGCTTTCTGACATGCAGTAGGCTTACAGAATGAATAAATAAATGAATAAACAAAGTAAATATGAATGAGTGCTGTATTGTCGAGCACATCTTATATTTTTGTAAGTTTGCATTATTTATTTAAGTTTGCATAATTTGTTTACTATTTGTGGATTAGATATCTAATAGATCCATGTTCCCATGTGCTTATTTAAATTAACGTAGTAGTTTTTCTCTAAATGTGGTAGAATAAATTACAACTTTTTTAATATTTAGTGAATGTGAATTATTAGGTGATCTTACCTTTAAAGTAGGTTGACCATACTTCTGGTTTGCCCAGCAGAATCCTAGTTTATACCTGTTACTTGGTGTACTTTTTAATAACACCCCTTTCACTTTTAGAAGTGTCCTGGTTTGTAAATTATATGACATTCGACCTTAAAGCTGTGAGCTACTGCGTATATTTTGAATCTTTAGATTTTTAGATTATTTTAAAGATGAGGCCAATTGTTTTTTTCTTGGTCAGTGGATAAGAGACAGTATAAAGCTAATGATACTTTGCCTTCCAGCCTTCCAGCCAGAGAACCGAATAAATGTTCCAGCTTTAGATACAGTTGTCACTCCAGATGATGTCAGATACTTCACAAATGAGACTGATGACATTGCTAATTTAGAAGCAAGTGTGCTTGAAAATCCGTCTCATGTACAACTTTGGCTCAAGCTTGCGTACAAGTACTTGAATCAAAATGAGGGGTAAGTCTACTTCTGATCTTTGTGTCATCTGTTACACATTTATATTTTTATGTTTGAAGTTTGTTTCACCTGTGGTAGTCATGTTCCCATCATGGTATCAATGAAGTCTTTGTTTTTAACAAAGCCAAAAGCACTTTATTGTTTAAAAGCTATTAGAAAAAGTTTAAGATTAGATCTTGACTTGTGTGCATGGCTCAGTGGTTTGGGTAATAAATTAGCCCCAGTTTTTAACTCTAGTAGGCTCTTATTTCAAAGTAAGATTAGTTAAAACAGTAAATTCTGAGTGGCATAAAATAAAGATTAATTATTGATTTTTCTTTTTAAAAGGCAGGTAGTGATAGTATCTTTTTTTTTTTTTTTAATATTTATTTATTCTTAGAGGGAGAAAGAGAAAGAGCGCACGCATGTGCGAGCGCACCTGGGAGAGTGGCAGAGGGAGAGGGAGAGAGAGTCCCAGGCAGACTCCGAGCTGAGCACAGAGCCCTGCACAGGCCTTGATCTCACGACCCCAAGATCATGACCTGAACTGAAACCAAGAGTCACCCACTCAACCAACTGTGCCACCCAGGCACCCCCAGTAGTGATAGTCTCTTAAAATTATAAAATCACAATAGAACAACTTAAATATTATGTTAATTGTTATTTAGAGATTTAAAGCTTATATAGGAACATCTAAATTCTGATGAATTGACTTTTTTCTCTGTGGCTGGTGTTATATTATGTGTCTTCAAATAAGGTAAATAGTAATTTTTTCACTAACCTGTTGCATTTTCTAACTCCTACTCTTTGATAGTATTAGCAGGAATAATCTTTTATTACTAGGAATAGCCTTTTATTACTGTAATCTGAATATCTGTCTTAAAACTTGTATAAAAGCTTTAGTAAGGCAGCATTACGGAATGCTATCACACATACCTAAATATGGTGTTTATTTAACTTGCCTTGTGTGTCATTTCCATGTTAATGGGGTAAGTTACAGTGTTTTCTTTTCTGACTCATATACTGAGTGAAGGCCAAAAGAACTGTACATTATTTTATGAATAGGATCATGAGAGACAATTATCTTCTTCAAGATATAGCAAGCTTTTGACCGTTGTAAAGAACTGTTATATTGAAAGCTTTGATATTTTGTGCTGGCACTAGCTGGCCTTGAGGGGGAATTGTTTAACTTTTCCCATTCCCAGACGAGTGTAACTCATAAAGCTATTGCTGAATATGGACATAAAGTACATTTGAAGTTGATAATCTAGGGGTTTTACAACATTGTGTTTTTATCTGGTAAATGCTCACTGAATATCAATTTAAAAAGGAATTGTTAGGTCTGTGGGAAATCAGGACCTTTTTTGGACTGATGTGATTTAAAATCCTAATCTACTTCTCTTCGTCGTAGGCGATTCTGCCTTCTCAGTAGGTTCTAGTAGAAAATGGACTCATTAGATCATCCTGATTTAAGAGTATTTTGAAGCATAAAAAAAAATGTTCTTGTGTTTTCTTTAAACGTGTAGGCTATGTTCAGAGTCCTTGGATTCTGCTTTAAATGTTCTGGCTCGAGCTTTGGAAAACAACAAAGACAATCCAGAAATTTGGTGCCATTACCTCAGATTGTTCTCAAAAAGAGGAACCAAGGAAGAAGTGCAGGAAATGTGTGAAACAGCTGTTGAATATGCTCCCGATTATCAAAGTTTTTGGACTGTGAGTAGAAAAGATAACATAGTTCTGTGTATGTGTATGTTTATAATTCTTTGGATCATCTTAAATATTGATATGTAGCTTAAGTCATATACTCTATCTGCATGTAGATAAAATAACTTTTCATTGTCCCATAACCTCAAAACCACTCCTGGGTCAGGTTAAATTTAGAATAAACAAGAAGAAAATATTTAGTGAAGAAGTAAATTTTCTTGTTGTTAAGTAAGGAAAAAAATATAAACATTTTAAAACTTTTTACACTTACCTACTCATAGGCAGTTTTAGTTTGGACAAAAGTTAAGTGAATTTATTTTTTGCAAAGCCCCTGAAAAAAAAGGTTTTTAAAAAATTTATGTTTATGTAACATTTTCATGAATGTCAAGAAACATTTTATTATTTTTATTATCTGTTCTCGTTACTTATGAAAATAATATTAATCTATAATTCATACTAATAATTGAACTTTGCCAAGATACAAAGATTTGGTGAAAAAATGGTTTCTTCTTTATTTTCTGAGACAATGGGATGTTTCCTACCCATGCTTAAACTTAAAATTACAATTAATCCCCTTGTAAAATAAATATTCATTAATATTTGAATTTTTGCCAGCTTAACAATCATAAGGTTTAGCTAATCTTTTACTGTCAGATCTGTCATTTACTTGTTAACTGAAATTCAGAACAGCTGGATATGGATAACATGGTAACCCTTATTGAATGACCTCGCCGCTCTCTAACTCTCCTAACTCAGATACTGAAGTGAAAGATGCTTGATTTTTGACCTGGAGCCTTATGCCAAAGTTACTGTTACTGATCATTGTAAGATTTTATAGGGTATAATATTTTTCCTTAAAGTTGTTTGGTCTTTAAAGGACCTCTTAATTCCTTAGGCTCTTTTGTTTTGCCACATATATCTAATATGAATGCTATTCTCAAAACTTGTATACGGGCATATGCCTAAGCAGTGCAGATTGTATGTGACCCTAAACCTAAACTTCCGAAAATCTTTCGTGGTCTACTGCCATTTCTTTGTTGATTCAAGAAAAGGAGAGATGAAATTGCTTCAGGGTTATCCTAAGAGTACATCTATATTACATTAGTTTTCATTTGAGTCCACTTTCCAACTTGTAGAAAGGGAAATGTAGGTTATAGTACTGGAAGATGGGGTTTATTGTTGTTTTAAGTGAGCACCCAACTGGGGTTTGAACTCATGACCCCAAGATCAAGAGTTGTATGCTCTACTGACTGAGCCAGACAGTTGCCCCAGGAAAATGGGTTTATACATATTTATAATCATCCTTTTTGTAGGAATTGAAGATTTAATAAAACATTTAATGAAATGTAGAAAATCTGTAGCTTTACAGTTTATTTTTGTGAAATATAATTATATGAAACCTCTTTGGGCAGTTTCTGCACCTAGAAAGCACCTTTGAAGAAAAGGATTATGTATGCGAAAGAATGGTGGAGTTTCTGATGGGAGCAGCCAAGCGGGAAGCATCAGATATTCTGTCCTTTCAGCTCTTAGAGGCTCTCTTGTTTAGAGTTCAGCTCCACATATTTACTGGAAGATGCCAGAGTGCACTTGCAGTTTTACAGGTATACATTTATTATAGCATTTAATTACACTTTATAGAGAATTTTTAAAGGTCTGAAACATTATAGGTTAGCATTGTTTAATAAGAACACAGACTTTACATTTGAATCCTTGTTTTGCCACTTACTAGTAAGTTGGATCAGTTTATGACTGTTTCTTCATTTGCTTAGTGGGAATAATGGGTTTTTAAGAGTGTTTATGAGGTTTAAATGAAAATAATGTGTGTTAAGTACCCACCAGAATAAACTTCAATATTCACACAATAAGGGGAAAAAAAATAGTCCATACTGAAAATCTCCTCTATGGGTATGGTGGGGATTTTTTTGTTTTACTATTTTCTTTTTATCTTACTAGATTTTGAATGTCAAGACACTTAAAATGTACAAATAAGTTGAATCTTTTTTCATAAATTGTATCATAAACCTTAGCATAGTAAAAATTAGTCTGACGCTGACATCTTAAGTTTTTTTCATTTAAAAAATGGTTGATTATCAGTATTTTGACTTCGGTGTTTAAGAACCATTCCAGAGAAGCATGACATTCGTATTCTTCTTTGCCTTTATATTTGAATCTTACGAGAAATAGGAGTCATTATTTTTAAAAACAGAGATTATTTTTTCATTTTTACCTAGAATGCTTTGAAATCAGCTAATAGTGGAATAGTAGCTGAATACCTTAAAACAAGTGATCGATGTTTGGCATGGCTGGCCTACATACATCTTATTGAATTCAACGTTCTCCCTTCAAAATTTTATGATCCATCTAATGCCAATCCTTCAAGAATTGTTAACACAGAACCATTTGTAATGCCATGGCAAGCAGTTCAAGATGTAAAGACTAATCCTGACATGTTGTTAGCAGTTTTTGAAGGTAAGTATAAATGTTTATAAGTTATTTAGAATATCAACTTACGGGGCGCCTTAGGTGGCTCAGTTGTTAAGCATCTGCCTTCGGCTCAGGGCATGATCCCAGAGTCCTGGGATCCAGCCCCACATCGGGCTCCTTCGCTGGGAGCCTGCTTCTTCCTTTCCCACTCCCCCTGCTTGTGTTCCCTCTCTCGCTGACTGTCTCTCTGTCAAATGAATAAATAAAATCTAAGAGAAAAAAAAACATCAACTTACCCTTTATTATGAGTCTTCATAATTAATTGGAACAAATTTGTATGTATATATTGCAAATTGTAGTTTCACACTTTGTTATATAAATGCTTAGAAGATTAGAGATTGAAAAGAAAAGACGATTAGGGATTGAATCACGTAAGATAGACATTTGGCATATATGAAAGCCAGGAACTGTGCTATATTACATAATTTTTCTGTTTATGGCAAAAAATACCAGCTAAATATGTAGATAATAGAGATTATATAGGTTTAATGAGTTGATCGAATTAGAGAACCAGGTAGTTTTTTTAAAGTAGTCCATCAAGGTGGAAGTTAAAAGATTATATCTTATCTTTTCAAGCAACTGGAAAACAGTAAGGTATAAAGCCTATTTCCTTTTAGTAGGAAGCATATAGCCTAGTCAGAAGATAAAATCTATACATTTGATATAATTATTAAATGTATGAGGCCATGTAACTATATTGGTATATAGTCTAAATTCTGTGCTTACAGAAGAGACAAAGATCTGTGATTTATAGAATTATATTGTATAGGTCATAAACCCAAAGGAATGAGATTATTGTAGGTTGACATGATGAAGGAATTCTTCGTAGAAGAATCAGGACTCAGAGCTGGACTTTGAAGCTTGACTGTGATGTGACATAGTTGGCTTGCTCAAAGATGGACACTTGTCTTACTTATCTCTGTATTTGCCAAGGACCTATATTGTCTGGCAGGATACTGAGTGCTTAATAAATATTTATTGAATAAACCAGCGAAGAAAGGAAGGAAAAGAAGGATATTCCCATTAGGGGAGCTAAATAAAAAGCAACATAGAAATTGCTGCAATGGGGGCGCCTGGGTAGCGCAGTCGTTAAAGCGTCTGCCTTCGGCTCAGGGCGTGATCCCGGCGTACCGGGATCGAGTCCCACATCGGGCTCCTCCGCTATGAGCCTGCTTCTTCCTCTCCCACTCCCCCTGCTGTGTTCCCTCTCTCGCTGGCTGTCTCTCTGTTAAATAAATAAATAAAATCTTTAAAAAAAAAAAAAAAGAAATTGGTGCAATGGATTTGAAGGGAGATTAGGAGAAGGGAGAGTCCTTATCAAAGCGAGAGTTTATGCTGTAGAATAGTAAAAATTAAGCTTGGTAAGTAGAATAATACCAGATTTTCAAGAATTTTGTGAGTGTGGTAGACTTGATGACAGTGATTCTTGAAGAAAGGAAGAGTGTGCTGAAGAGGAATGATCCCAGAGGTATGAAAACAACCAGAAACTGATGGCCAGAAGTGAAGCACAAAAAAAGTAACCTGGGAAAGAGGGACTATTTATTGGAGACATTTGAAGTTATCACATAGAGATGTGGGGGACTGATTAAATATCAGGGAGGAAGAGAAGAAATAGTCAAAGATGATTTCGGGGTTTTGAGACTGGGGAAAAGAAAGTGTATGGATAGGAAACAGGTAAATTTGAGAGGACTGATTTTGGTAGTAGGAGTAGTATTTGTGAATGGTAGGTAATTGGTCATTCAAGTGAAAATGCTTGTTGGCAGAAGGAAATAAGGCATTGGTCCTAAAGTGGATGATTATGGATAGAGAAATGCTTTGAAAGTTATTAACATAGGAGTTATTGTATTATAAAGTGCTTTACAGTTTTTAGTGTGTTTTTGCAATAAATTATTCCATAGTTGAAGCAGTGAGATATTTTCTCTGAGGAAGTGGATATTTAAGAGTATAGCAGTAAGGAGTTAAAGAGAAGAGAGTCAATGAATGAGACCAAGAGGACACATAAATGAAGAAGAAGAACATTATCAAATGCTAATCAAATAAAACAAATGGAGAGATCGGCTTTTAGGTTTATTTAGATGATTTTTATAAGTGAACTTCAGAAGTGCAGTTTCAGAATGACATTCACTTTTAAACTCTAAGTCTGGGAAATCTTGCTACCACTGAGCAAGGAGGAAATGGTGACAGCTGTGCAAAGTGAAGCAGTGACCCACTCTCTGAGATGTAGAGTGGGGGCTCTGCAAGGGGGAAAGGGTGTTTAGAAGGAGTAAAGATCTAGTTTAGAGGGAGACATTTAAGTGGCTATAGAACAGAGAGCAGGGCCTCTTGAGTTGGGTCAAAGGAAAATGAAAAGAGAATTCATTATTTTTTTTTTTCGAGATCAGTTTTAAGGTACTTAGGTAAATGCAGAGACGCTTTTTAAGTGAAAGTGTTGATATATGTGAGAGCTCATATTGAATGGTTTTATTACCAGGAATGTGAAGGTAAGAAATTGAGTTTTAGGGAGTTTGGAGATACCTGAAAATACCTCCTTTGGGTAATAAGCCAGGAGTTCAGTAAAGACAGTAAGATGATGGTCAAGCAAAAGGGTAGGCCACCATGTTTCATTGGTCTCTCAGAGTTTAAAAAACATAGTCAAATCATTTTATGTTTGCTTTCTGTTGCTGTGATGTTTTTGGATAGATGCGGTGAAAGCTTGCACAGATGAGAGCCTTGCTGTTGAGGAAAGAGTAGAGGTCTGTGTTCCACTTTACGCAAACATGATTGCTCTGCACCAGCTTCTAGAGAGGTAAAATGTAATTGACAAGCAGTTAACCTTGCATTAAACATTGATTTTTTTTCCATGTGTTTAGACATGTTTTTTTCATATTAAGGTATGAGGCTGCAGTGGAGCTTTGTAAATGTTTATTGGAAACATGTCCCATGAACTGCCAGTTGTTGGAAGCCCTTGTTGCTTTATATTTGCAAACAAATCAGCACGACAAAGCCGGGGCAGTGTGGCTCAGCGCATTTGAAAAAAATCCTCAGAATGCAGAGGTTTTCTATCATACGTGCAAATTCTTCATCTTGCAGGTAAAAAAAAAAAAAAAAACCTCATAATTCTTAAATATTTTTTTGTGTTTAACAGTTTCTTATTTATTCTTTACGATGTCTCAGGCATCAGCCTCTCCAGGAAGCTTTTCCTAGTCTTTTTCCCTTTGGAGAATGTGTTAGGTATTCCTTCTCTCTTTGCTAGAAATACTCTGCATAGTTCTAGCGTTGCACTTATTATATTGCTTCGTAGTTTTGTTTCTAGCTGCTTTATATACTATAAGAACTTTGTGAGGGCCAGGACCATGTCTTAATCAGATTTAGAGCCCCCCCACACACTTAGCACCAGGGCTAAACATGTAATAGAAGCTTATTAGACATTTAATGGATGTTGTATATTGGGTGTTAAGCTATTTAATGGTTGGTTGGATTTAATTGGAGATCAGAATGTAGAAGTTATCTCTACCCCCATCTATTCAAGAAACTTAATCTAATCGGGGGGGTGGTTAAGGGCTTTTTCCTCCCTTGAAAGATTTAATTAAACATTGTAAGTCTAATATGTATCCTTCCTCTCTTTTTTTGAAATAGAATCAAGGAGATAATCTTCTTCCATTTTTGCGGAAGTTTATTGCATCCTTCTTTAAACCTGGGTTTGAGAAGTTCAGTAACTTGGATCTGTTTCGGTAAGTTTTGAACTCCTGATTTTATAGAAGAAAGGGACAGTATAGTTTATTGGAAAGATTACAGATTTTTTGTGGGTTGATTACATTTTAGACTGATGTAAAAAAAAATACTGGAACACTGTTCAGAACTGTTAAGAGGGCAATAGAACTGAATAAAAACAGAGAAAAGATGTAATATGCTTTGCATTCTTTGGGTTAAAGACACTAACAAAGGCAGGCTTATATTAACATCATGGTGACTCATTCTGCTTTAATTCATTGTTATTAATTTTAGCACTTAATACTATAGCAGTGAGTTATCTGAGACAATCTTAAGTGAGTTTTGAAAAAAGGAATTTTAATTTATTTGATTGGTGATCTCAAATGGATGTACATAATATACCTTTTACTTTTTTTTAAGTCTAAAGAGAACCGCTCTAGCCTCTGAAATACAGAGTGAGAAGTTTTCAAGCAGACTTTTCTCAGGCATCTTCTCAGTAACTTATGTAAAGCTCTGTATTTACTGCCTTTGCTTGCTTGGTTGTGAGTTCTTACTCTAACAAGAGAACAACAATAAAAGGCCACAGGAAATCGTAAAGAATTATTTGGGGGGGAGGCTTCTTTTCCCTTCTTTCTCCCCATCTCTCTGTAGGCATCAGCAAACTTTTTCACTTAAGGACCGGATAGCAAATCTTTCAGGCTTGCAAACCATATGGTCTATCACTGCGTGTCACCTATGCTGTTTCAGGAAGAAAAGTAGCCAGAGACAACATATAAATGAATGAGCATGGCTGTATTCTAATAAAACCTTATTTACAAAAATAGGTGTAGTCTGCTGTTTCCAAGTAAAACTGCATCAAAAGGAAAATACTTTATCATCACATACTCTATGTTCGGAAGAACTGAGAGAAGGAAGGCCCTGGGGCAGCTGGGTGGCTCAGTCAGTTAAGCGTCTGCCTTTGGCTCAGGTCATGATCTGGAGTCTCAGGATTGAGCCCACATCGCATGGGGTTTCCTGCTCAGTGGGGAGTCTGCCTCTCACTCTGTCTGCTCCTCCCCCGACTTGTGCTTGCTCTCTTGCTCATTCTCTCCCTCAAATAAATAAGTAAATAAAATCTTAAAAAAAAAAAAAATGAAGGCCTAAGCTGAATATCTCCTAAAAATTTTTATTGTAGAAAACAGTACAGATAACATTTTGGTTTTATACATGCAAGTCTAATGCTTAGAAATATTTTTCTTTATTTAGGTGCTCCCTATGCCGACCGCACAGTGTAGCAGTGTTACATAAAAACACATTTTTAAAAAGTAACTCACATTTTGTTAATTTGGTGCTTCATCTACCCTAGAATTTTTGTGAACATTCCAGTTTTAGTTGAGATTTGACAAAAGTGGGGGTCCCTATTCTTTCCTAGACTTGAGTCTTTATGTCTGTCCTTTACGATAACCAGTTTATTGACATAGTGATTTTAGTACTGTTTCTGAAATTCTTTCTGCTCTGTTACAACTAGATTAATACCTTATAGTTAATTACAAAAGAATAATTTAAAATACAAATTAATGGAGAAGAATTAAACCATTCTCTAAGGAACTTAGAGATTATTCAGCTTCCTCATGCTGACTTTGTCCCTGTTTAAATTAGAGTGCTTTAATGTCTCAAACTTGGGCACAGGACAGATCCAAAGCTGACCTTTTTACAGACTTGCTGGGTCTGATCTTCCCTTGGGCATGGAGGTAATTGGTTTAGCTTGAAAGAAGATGCTGCCAGTTTCTACTGTGGTAACTAATCAAAGATCTTCAGATCTTCTTGATGTCAGCTTAATGAAGCAGACTAAATAACTGTCAATAAAAATTTGGAAATGGGCTGCCTCCAGATAATTTTCTCATTGTTTACTAAGTCACCTTGCTTTATTAAATTTTTCATGGGAATAGCCATAATTCACAGTACACTAAGAGTTAAAAGAAAAGAGTACCTTGTGCTTAGTTTATTTAAGTAACACTGAAGACCTTATTTCCACAGAGTGTGCATTTTCAGTTAATTTAGGAAATACATTTTGAGTCAGTTATTAGAAGAATGGCAGTAGGTGGGAGAGTTTTTAACATTTTCATACTTATTGATATTGATATAAATTTTTTAAATTTATAAATATAGCCAAAGTTTATTAATAGGGTAAGTCAGTGCTCTTACTAGGTTCAAAAAAAAATTTTTTTTTACTTCATGAGTAGAAACTGTAAAGCAAAATGCTTAGAATATTGTATGTATTGTAATATTTACCTAGAGTTGGATTCTATCTTTTCCCTTTTTATGTAACATTTATTATAAAGACAGGGGGGCATGTGGGTGGCTCAGTCGGTAGAGCGTCCAGCTCTTGATTTTGGCTTAGGTCAAAATCTCAGGGTCGTGAGATCAAGTCCTGCATCAGGCTCCGTGCCCAGCGTAGAGTCTGCTTCTCTCCCTCTTCCTCTGTTGCTCTTCCTTCCCCCCCCCTTGCATTCTCTCTCTCTCTCAAATAAATAAATCTTAAAAAAAAAAACTAGATAAGGTAATTTTCATGCATTTTAAGTCCATTTGAAGATTTGTAGGTAGCCACAAAAATTAACTTGGGAATTTTATTCATTTTACCGAAGTTAGCCTAGGAATGGAGTCTTACATAGATTAGATTTGAAGTCATCTCTTAAGTCAGTTTTCAGTTGACAAATCTAGTATCTTTAGAAGTTAAGTGATTAACTAAGGGTAATATAGTTAGTTATGGCCAAGTTCGCAGGATGGTAATAACCTGACTTCTAGATGTCTCGCTTCTTCCTTTGCTTATGGTTCGTCCTGCCCTCTGCCACCATACAACTTCTCTAATCCATTAAAACCTAGTTCCTTGAAATAATTTTTAAATCCAAGAGATCAGTGAATTTCCTTTAAAAACATTGTTCTTGCGGATATTGGTAAACGTACACACAAATTCAGATATATTGGGGAGAAACCTAAATTAGTGAGAGTCAAATAGATTTCTTTACTGATTGACTTCATACAGCCGTTTAATATCCTATTAAATATCCTACTGTGGCTTTTTAAGAGGGCTGTAATTTTCAGTATTTCCCAGTCTTATTTGATCATGGACCTCTTTTGACAAGTGCCTTATGGACCAGTATGTTGTAGAATATGCTTTGATATCATTAATAAAATGAAACCTATAATGGTATATATGTGTATGTGTGTATATGAGAAAGATTGTTTTCAGAAGTCTAGTTTTGTAACTTTTAAAGAACTTTTTTTTTTTTACAAGAAAGTATAGATTTTGTGGGTAAATTTTAGAGACATGATAATCCCATTTGTTCTCTGTTTTTAATTAGATTTAATTAGATGATTATGGGTTTTGTTTAATTTGGAGGGTAAAATAAATTCATTTTTGAAGAGGGGTTACTCATGTAGGGTATAAAAGAGTAAATTGTGTGATGCAAGGATGAGACCAAAGTCTCAAGACTTAAAATATTTCAAAGACATTTAAGTTGAAGCAGAGTGTTTTTGTTTTGTTCTGGTTTGTTTTTGTTTTTCTTAAGTATTAGTAATCCATGTGTGCATAGGCGTAATTTCAAACAGAGGTTTTGTATTTTTGTGGTTTTTTTTCAGGTATCTTTTAAATATACCAGGACCACTTGACATTCCAGCCCGTTTATGTAAAGGGAATTTTGATGATGAGATGTTTAACTACCAAGTTCCTTATTTGTGGCTGATATACTGGTGAGACATTATCTACTGTGGAGAGATATACTGCATATTAGACTTGCATTTGTTACTTACTACTGAATTACACTGTATTAAAACGAATTTGATGTTCTAATCATTGAAGCAAAATTAAAGGGATGCTAAGCTTTATACATTATTAAAGAAGAAACCTCAAAAGAAGGATTCCATTGTAATAATATCTGTAATGTTTAAAATAATACTTTGTCATTCCTTTACCTAATTGAATTGAGCTGTAGACATACAATGTTTTCCTTCATTTTTTAAACAGCCTTTGTCATCCTCTTCAATCAAGTATTAAAGAGACAGTGGAGGCATATGAGGCAGCATTAGGGGTGGCCATGAGATCTGATATAGTGCAGAAGATTTGGATGGAGTAAGTTTAGTTCCCGTTAATAAGAATGGGATTTGGAATAAAAGGATATGGTGGGGAAAGGGGTGATCATCTTTCTGAGTGAGAGAAACACTGTCTTACCTTAATTATTCTAAATTACAATATTTTTCTTTTGGCAGTTATCTTGTCTTTGCCAATAATAGAGCTGCTGGATCCAGAAACAAAGTCCAAGAATTCAAATTTTTTACTGATTTAGTGAATAGATGTTTGGTTACAGTCCCTGCCCGATACCCCATTCCTTTTAGCAGTGCTGATTACTGGTCCAACTATGAATTTCATAATAGGGTAAGAACTTAAAACTTTTTTTTCTTTAGGTAGTTATACAAAAGAAGGGGACTTAAAAAATGACAGCAAAACTCTTGTTTTATATCAAGAGAGCTTTTTCTTAGGACCACTTTTGTAGCATTTACTGTTATTCTTGACTATGTTTCCTACTTATGACTTAAATCTAGGAACAGAGCCCTTTAAGTTAAAAGTGCATATTGATTGTTATATTTAAGAAAATTTAACATTGAAGTAAAATTGAAGAAATGTTAAGATATATTAAAGACATATTAAAGATGAAAGACCAAAAGAAGTAATTATAATAATATCTGTAATGTTTTGCTTATTTGGAAATTTTACTCAATGAAAATTCCATAATATACAGTGTAGCTACTTTTTTTGGTTAATATTTTGTCAAGTGAATATTAGCTATACATAGGGCATAAGAAAGCTGAAATTGCATGCTGTTTAAAATTTTAATAGTAGAATATGACTAGTGGTATATTTATAAGGTTATTTTCTCATAGGAAAGGAAGCACGGGTCTGGTTTAGTTTATTTTCAGAGTCCCCTTTCATTCAGTGCAATGTAGGCTTAAAGCTCCATGTAGAAATATATGTATTTTATTTTATTTTTTGGTGGGATGGTTTTGTTGCTAATCGGGATAACCAATTATTATGCTTTGTACTTCTATGCCATTCTTTATCCCAGGATCTCAAACCACTTTATGGACATTAAGTCATTTACACACGGGCATTCCATGAGCAAGATGTGGCAGGTATTATTAGTCCTATGACTTGCCCAGCTATACAGCAAGTAAAGGTAGACTCAGGAATGTAAACCCGGACTCCTGGCTTCTTGTCAGTTTTCTCAGTCCATGGCTGTCATCACTAGATCATATTTCCTAATTCATATTTGGAAAGTCACTAATATAATTAATGGTAGGAACTGTAACTCACAGCATCATATGTTGTTATAATTTATACATTCATGTCTTAAAGACCATTTTGGTTTTCTCATTAAAATACATAGGTAATTGGATTTCACATTTTGTTGCATTCATTTTCCCCCCCTCAACCTTTACAGGTTATTTTCTTTTATTTGAGCTGTGTTCCAAAGACTCAGCATTCCAAAACCTTGGAACGGTTTTGCTCAATTATGCCAACTAATTCTGGACTTGCACTGAGGTAAGAAAAAAAAATATTTTTGGTCTCAGCCTAATAGTATATAGCTCTTCATATAAAATTATTCTAAAAAAATTTGATAAGAGTTGTCTGTTCTTTTGCATTTTCTCATTGATATATACTACTTTAATTTCAGAGTTGTTAAACAATACACAGCTATTCATGTAAAAGTCAGTATAAAAATCTGGTTACTTCAGAAAACTACAGATTATAAATAAGGGGCATATAATTCAATTAAAGTTCATCTGCCTTCCCTAAGCACACACCATCTCTCCTTAGCACATACATTATAAGCAGTAAGTATGTTTTACATGCTTTTTACATTCCAATAAAAAGGAATATTGCTTAAAAAGGTTTATAAAGTGTTAATGGAGATAGCAGTCAACTATACATAGTTTGGTTACTATGACTTGTTTTCATGTAGGTCAGTCGCTGTCAAGTATTATGCATCAGAGTCTCCTGGGATGCTCATTTAAAATACAGATTCCTGGGCGCACCTGGCTGGCTCAGTTGGTAGAGCATGTGACTCTAGATCCTCACAGGTTAAGAGTTCAAGCCCTACATTGGGCTTGGAGCCTGCTTTAAAAATCAATTAATTAATTAAATAAAATACAGATTCATGAGCTTGAGTCTTCCAATACATTTGAAAAACACTTATCTAGGAATTTCATACCTTGAATTAGAGGGAGATTTCTGAGCATTTCTTTGTAGTTTCTCTGCTCTGACAGAGTAAACTTATTCTCACCCTCAAGAATTGTGCTTAATTCAAAATGGTACCCTCCGTGGTAATGCTTTGGCTTCTACTTGTGCAGTCACTCCCACTGCATCAGTTGTGTATGTTTCTAAGTTTGTTTTGTGGATCATAAGGTACCTAAAATATTTATCAAATATTTCCTTGTGTTTTAAAGTATTTACAGTCCACTTAGCATGTATGTGAGAAAATGGTAAGAGATTGAAAAAAATTTAAAGGCTTAAGGCTATGACAAAAATAGTGCTTCATAATAAAAATTCTTAGTAAGCATTCCAGTCTGGAGACGGTAATGCTGAAATTTCTATTATAAAGCATCACCTTTGAGGTGCTTGGGTGCCTCAGTCAGTTAAGCTTCTACCTTCGGCTCAGGTCATGATCCCAGGGTCCTGGGATCAAGCCCTGTGTTGGGCTCCCTGCTCAGTGGGGAGTCTGCTTCTCCTTCTCCCTCTGCCCCTCCCCCGGGTTGTGCTCACTCACTCGCTCTGAAATAATAAATAAAATCTTTATTAAAAAAAAAAGTATTACCTTTGGTAAAACGTGAAAAACAGAAAATGTCATATTTTGACTAGTTTCTATTAGGGTAGGCATTTAGGAATACAGGTAGTTTAATTGTTGATTTTGATGATAGACCTCCACTTCTGTGTTTTGATAGTTATTTCCTTGTGGTCATTCTTGTCTTTTTTTTTTTTTTTCTTCCAGAATAGAGAACTATTATAATAGTCACTGTACTTACATTTTAACCCAAGAAGCATTCATATTTACATCTACTCCACTTAATAAAGAAAAATACAAGGAAATTGTATTAATATATCAAGTCATTATTTTCAAAAATTTGGGGGAGGGAGCACATGGAGTGAGTGCTTTAATAGGAATACGTGGACAAATTTTAGTTTGTTGAATGTGGCATGGGCCTTGACTGGGCATCTTGCTAGTTTGCCTATTCCTGTCCCAGGGCAGTTTTTGTAAGAGGCATTCTACAATCACTTGCTGAGTAGCCTTGAGGGAATTTAACTGATCAGAAATTATACCTCATCAAACATTCTGCTCATAGAGCACGTTTGGGGTTC
>NW_024424564.1:12830873-12992860 GCF_017311325.1 Ursus maritimus | reverse complement strand
CTACACTTGCAATGCTTTGTTCATTTTCCTGAATGTACTTTGCAGGCTACTTCAACATGAATGGGAAGAAAGCAATGTTCAGATTCTGAAACTTCAAGCCAAGATGTTTACATATAATATTCCAACATGCCTGGCCACCTGGAAAATGTAATGCAGCAATCATGTACATGTTTTTATAGCTATTGCTTTTATTTGTAAGGTTTGCTCCATACAGGTAAATCTGAAATGACATCTATTTTTTTTTTCCTGGACAGATTTCTACTCTAATTTAGATTTATTTTTGGCACTTGCTGAGCTTTTCTACTGAGAGTAAGGGTGTGCTCATTAACAATTGCTCCTAAAAACAGAATGGATGGAGTATTAATTTTTTTTGAAGCAGAGCATTTAGATAACAGTACTATTTTCAAACAAATCTGTTACACACATTTTAAGACCATCTTTTTTTTAAATGTGGGGTTTTCCCCCCTCTTATAATCTGATGTCTTCTTTCTTTTAAAGGTTATTTTTAGTGCCAGGTGTTTTTACTAGTAATTATGAGTATTTTTCATGAACGTTATTTATGTTCAAAAGACTGGTCTGCTTAATTCTTGTAAAGTTGATAAAAATTGTTGAATTTTTCTTTTCACTATAGGTTACCCTCCTTGGAAGTTTAGCCTGTTACTTTCAGGAAGTTTTGTACTCAGATTCCCACAGTCAGTATTCTGCCAGTGGTAGTATCTCATTTCGTTCAAAGATATATAAATTTTTCTTTTCCCTTTTCTATGTTCCTTTTTTTTTTCTTAGAGCCATTGCTGCTGAGATTGTTCTAAAGGGACAAAGAGAGGTAAGCTATGATTGATTTATCAGATGGGTCACTTTGTTTTTAAGCTGTTCGGCCCTTTTGTTGACTTCTCAGTTTAAAAGGATTAAAACATAAACGTTTATGTGCTAAGAACTCTATATGTTTGGAAACTTGAAAACCCAGTGTAGCCGTTTTGTATATTATGAGGTTCCAGTGAATAATTAGGATTATAAAGGTGTTCCTCATCATGTTTCCTGATGGAATTGTGTGTATATCTATCTTATAGGTCCACCGTTTATATCAGAGAGCCTTACAGAAGTTACCTCTTTGTGCATCACTGTGGAAAGATGTAATGCTTTTTATCTTTTATTTCATCTTGAAGTTTTCCTATAAATTTTCTGCATGTGCCATATCCATTGATGTGGTGATGCTCAAAATCTAGCTAAGTCTTACTTCTGTGCTTCCCTGTCTTTTACAGCAACTCTTGTTTGAAGCATCAGAAGGAGGTAAAACTGATAACCTGAGAAAACTAGTTTCCAAGTGCCAAGAGATTGGAGTCAGCCTAAATGAGCTCTTAAATTTAAACAGTTACAAAACAGAAAGCAAGAATCACTGAACACTGGGTGCAGTCAGTTCTAAGTCCTTATAATAATTGCCAAAATTATTTGAATGATCCTTCAAGATTAGGCTGATCCCTGGCTAAGGTCTGCGTAAGGCAGACAAGCATTACTGATCATATCAAGTCCCCTACAATATCCTATCCTCAAAACCGGAAGCAATGAACATGACCCTCTTCGGTTGGATAAATGAACTTCCTGTTTGGCCTACTTCTGGGCCCTGCCAGATTCTCATAACATCATGTACGTAAGTATAGTTCCTCAAAGTGACTGACATTTATTTTAATTTTGCTTTGTTTTTGTTTTTATTTTTTACTTTTCCCCCTTTCTTTACGTTGCGCTATTCCTGATTCACTTGACACACTCTGATGCCTGAGAGATTCTTGTTTGGGATTTAATTTCCAGGGCTGTGTTTACAGTAAAATGCAGGCAGTCCCTTTTAGTTCTTCTTCTTTAAACCTTTTGAGATTCTTCATTTCAGGATTTAAAACTTAAGCAGTCCATCTTAAGGAAAGTGTAACTGCCATGGCCACAAGTCTGCTAGTTGCACTTGAATGCTCTAACAGGGTTGTTTATTGCCCTTTCTACGTTCTGGACTCCTTGCCGAGACTGTTTAACTTGAAGATTAAAGAAACTATTGCAAATGCCAGTGCATCAGAACCTAAGAGTGGTCAAATATTATGTGCAATTTTTTTGTAAAGAAATTTTAATTTATAATAAAGTTTAACAGTTTAAAGAACAGTTAATATTTGAACTGCTTTGTATTGAAATACTACTTTGTAGTATTAAAATTGTTTATAAACAAAATATTTTTAATATAAGTTTAACTTTTTAAAAGATGTTGCTGTCTTTATTCACTTTTCACACTGTGGTGGGCAAGGGTTGAAGGTAGGAGATACGGATTTTCACTCTAACTATATCCTAACCTGCTTTCCTATAAAAACATTCTAGTGACTTTTAAATTTATGACAGTATAGGTTCTGTTCTGTTTTGAGGACAGTGAACACATAGGTTTGCATTACCATTAAATTCCTCGTTCTCAACACCCAGTGTTTAGAAAGTATCTCCCAACTGTAGTTTGAATGATTTGCTTAGTGACATGCTGTCTTATGTTGAATACTGGTATGACCAAATATAAAGACCTTGCAGTGTTTTTCCCGAGTCTATAGTCGGTGGTTTGCACCTGGTAAAAAATTGGTCAATGACATGCATACAACACACATACACACTCACTCACTTTCATAAATCTGGTTTTATAGCCACAGTTCAATCTAACTGTTGGAGGCAGAGCAGCAGCCCCTGTGAAATAGTAGGCAAATTTGTACATCTGGACATTTGTATAATGCTTAGTCAAAATAAACCATGTTTTGAGGCCCTACTATGTGCCTACCAGATGGTGCATATTTGGATAGTAAGTGCTGTTGGATGAGGTCAGGAATGAAACCCACTTCTCTAGTGTCTTTCATTAAATCAAAAAGAGGCTGATTGATTTACCTCTAAAACCAAAGAAATTTGGGTGGAAGATCATTTTCTTCCATTTGATGCATTTAACTATTTAACCTTGAAAGCTTTTCCTGCTCTGTTGTTTGAAAACCATTGTTAGGTGCTTAGAAAAATTTTTCCAGTCTGTTCCCTCATAGTGCAACAGTTTCGATGTTAGTAGCTGAAGTGTCTCAATAGGTTTTATTTTGAGACAGTGCTAAGTTTTGAACTTCTGTATATTCTTAGACTTACCATTTTGTTGCATTAACAATTCATCAGCAGTAACTTTTACATCTTTTTAAAAAAATAATAGTTTGTGGGCACCTGGGTGGCTCAGTCCATTCAGCGTCTGCCTTCAGCTCAGGCCATGATCGCAGGGTCCTGGGATCATGCAGTGGGGAGTCTGCTTCTCTCTCTCCCTCTGTCTCTCCCTCCTGCTGGTGCTCGGTTGCATTCTCTGTCTCTTTTTAAAAAAGAAAAAGAAAAGTATACTTTGGGGGCCCCTGGGGGGCTCAGTCAGTTGAGCAGCTTCCTCTTGATTTGGGCTCCGGGTCCTGAGATCAAGCCCGGTGTCAGGCTGTGTGCTGGGCCAAGAGCCTGCTTGTTATCCTCCCTCTTTCTGTGCCCCTCCACCCCCAGCTGTCTCTTCCTGGGGGGAAAAATGCTTTGGTGCATCAGCTCCAAGACCCAGCCATGCAGGCTGTACATTATAACCACTCCAGGGCTCGCCGTCACATGCTGTGCTTAGTCAGGCAGCCAGAGGACCTAGCATATGTAGCTGTTTCCTTTGTGATCAGTTGTCCTATTGCTATATAAAATCAAGAAGCTTGGGGTACCTGGCTGACTCAGTCAATAGAGCATGTGACTCTTGATACCGGGTCTGTGAGTTCAAGCCCCACGTTGGGGGTAGAGTTTACTTAAAAAAGCAAAATATAAAAGTATTTTAAATAAATAAAATCAAGAAGCTATTTTATAGAAATTCTGTTGCTTTTAGGATACCCTCTTATGTCATTTTAGGATACCCTTTCTTGTCATTTCACAAATACACTTCAACCTCAAAAAAAAAAAAAAGTAAGCCCTGCTTACAAGTGAGGTTTATGTATATATTTTGGTCATCTTTCCATATTCGTTTTTACCTGTTTTTTAATTAATTGCTTTCAACATGTAGTAATTAGAATATTAAAACTTGGGGTTAAAGTTGGTAAAGTTACTGGGGTAGGATAAATATGATATTTTACATGCTGTATGACTTACCATGCAGAGACGTGGCATACAGTGAGGAAAGGTTAGTCATTGAGAACTGCAGTTCTTTGCACTCCCTTACTCCCACCGGGCGGTGGGGGGGGGGAATACAAAAGAGGCATTTTAGGCTTTGGGGTTTTATCTCTGATAAAGGAAGTGGTGTGGCAGATTGCGGTGTATTTTTATGTGTTTTCCTTCATTTTAGAGAACAGCCTAATATTTCTATTTGCCTTTTAACGGAAAGTGGACCTTGTCACATTGTTGTCACTGGATTATCTAAGGCGGTTGCTTTCAATTAAAGGGCATATAAACCTGCATCATAAAGCAAGCAAGAATCTCCAGGTGCACATCTAAGAGCTAAAGCACTAAGCAGACAAGCAAAAGGTGATTAAGACTGACAACAACTGTAGAGAGACTTTATTGAAGATTGTAGTTCAAATATTTATTTTTCAAGGTTGTTGAAAAAGTAGGAACATGTGGCTGTAATAGAAAGCAGGGCCAATATTCTTGCTTAAAGCTGTCATGTGTTCACAGATAAGTCATAATTTCCTTAGTCTGCTTTCAGATCTGTGCGTTAACATTAGTGTGAGCGAAGAATGGGGAAATACAATTTCAGAAACCTTTTAGGTTTGGGTATTATGCCCGCAAATGTTTCATTGCCCCGCAGTAGAAGTTAACAGTTGCTACACAGAGCATTTTGGAATAAGAACTGTTCAAGTAAAGGCCGACTTCCAAGGAACATTGTTGACATTGTTTCTTTTTTGTTCAACCTCACAATTTCACAATTGGGTCTGTATCTTTGTCTTTCTGAGCTGTGGTACTTAATGTAGGTGGTAGAGCTGAGCTGGAAGAGTTTTTTCTTATATTTATTTTTTTAGGGCTGTATTCCATTTACCACCAAAAAGTCCCCTCACTTCCTGAAGGTATTCTTCAGTTGTGCATTTATTATTTTGGGGGCCAGTGGACGGCCATGTAAGGACGTGCTGTCCTGCCCTGCCTTCCTCACCATGGCCCACCTCCGCTCACACTGCCTCCGCCATAATAATTATGCTGTACTTAGTACTACTTGATTGAGGTGTCTGCAATAAATGTGAAAAGGTTTTTCATTTTTTTTCTATGACATCTTTGAGGTAGATAATAGAAAGCTGTGTCTGTCTTTCATGATGGCAAAATGGATGTAGAATTTGTTTCCACTCTTCATTTCATTTGATCTTCACAAAAGGGACCACACAAATTTTCAGAAACCCCACAGAACAGAATCACTTTTTTTTTTCATTTCAGAATGAATTGGAGGGGCATCTGGGTGGCTCAGTTGGTTAAGTGTTGTCTGCCTTCAGCCCAGGTCATGGTCCCTGGGTCCTGGGATCAAGCTTCACATCCACATCGGGCTCTCTGCTCAGTGGGAAGTCTGCTTCTCCCTCACTCTCCCTTTGTGCTCCCCCCCCAAATAAATAAAATCTTAAATCCATTTGAGCTTTGTGCTAGATATACAGAGATGAAAAAAGAGGCCACTGAATCTAATAGAACAGAAGAGCGTGGGCTAAGGAAGCATTTTTTTTTTTTTTAAAGATTTTACTTAGAGCATGGTGGAGGGGGCGGGGCAGAGGGAAAGGGAGAAGCAGGCTCCCCACTGAGCCGGGAGCCTGACCAGGGGCTCAGTCCCAGGACCCTGAGATCATGACCTGAGCCAAAGGCAGATGTTTAACCGACTGAGCCACCCAGGTGCCCCCCCAAGGAAGCATTTTAAAGGGGCTACCAAGTTTGGGCTGGGAAAGGTTGGGAAAGTCTTCCTGGATGGAAGTGAATTATCAGTGAAGTCATAAAATAGGAAAAGTTAAGGCCAATAATATTTTTTGAAAATTACATGCTACTTATACTTGAATATTATAGAAGGAATGCGGGGCTAGAGCCCAGGACCCTAGGATCACTACCTGAGCTGAAGGCAGATGCTTAATCGACTGAGCCACCCAGGCGCCCCAAAACCTGTGCATTCTTTAAAACTTCCTAAAAAGCTGCTTCGACTTTGTACTAATTTATTCACAACTGACTATTCGTTAGACATGACAGCGGGTAGGACATGTAAACTCCATACCAGCCGCTTCTGTCCATCTTGGGGCACATTGTGCTTCCAAAACCACATAAACACGCTGAATAGAAATCAGTCTTATCAGGCCCGACTTAAACAGCCTTGATGTGGAGAGTGTGATTTTGGAATTACAATTGCTGCAACTTGTTTCCTTTTTTCTTTCTTTCCCTAACTCCTTTGGTGATGCATGAATGAAATGCTACTCTGAACATTTACTAGTCTGCAAATGCTGTAGAGCCCTCTTTCAATCCCAGTCAAGGCTACAAAGTTCTGTTCCATGACTCTCTCTCAAGACTCAGTCCTATTTTCCTATCTATAAAAGAACTACCTGGAGATAGCCCAGCTTTCAGTGCTTTAAACTGATTTTTCCAAAAGACACACTTTAACCCAACACAAGAAATGTTTCAGTCAGTGTGGAACTCAGTACTGCCAGGAATGAAATAGTTCGGCTGGGGAGCAAAATATTTTACATGAGCTTAGGAGTATGTGCTTCCTGGTTTTCATCAAGGAGGCAGAAGACCCACAATATCTGAGGCAAATTTCATTGGTCTTAAGCGATGTGACTTTGCTGTGAGCGCTGGTGGGCCGGAATTTTTCCCTCCAGTTTAAAGGTACAACTTCTGCATAGAAGACAGCGAATAGAATTAATTATTAAGAATGTGTGAGTCAGCTGTATCACAAACACCATAGGATAACAAATATTTTGCTTTTATGGAAGATGTTAATAAATTTGGGGGGCCACCCAAAATATCAAGGAATGCGACTCTTCAAAGGGCCATCTTCTATGAATTAAGTAAAAGCCTTAATCCCAACAAGAAAGCTGTTTGCACAGCTGTTCCAAAAGAAAATACTGCATTGCCCTTAACTTGGTAATTTAAAAACTTCAAGATTATCAACTTCAGCCAAAATCAAAGGCGAGATTACAATATTGTTTGGTCAATCAAGCAAATTAAATCTTGCAAATATTCTTACCTAATGATGAAAGCATTATGAAAGAGGATGATAGCCATTGCCTAAGGGAGCTGAACCAATTAGGAGGAGTGCTGGAGGACTGGTGAGCCGTTTGCGTTAATGGAGGCAATCGGGACATCTGTTGCCAAGGCCAACACAAACACTCAACTTAGCACATCATACACTCAAAATTATGAGACTGCCTGTGGACAGATTAGGCATTTCATGCTAGTTGAAATGGAGCTACGAAGAAATAGTTTCAGGAATATGAACCAACGTGAGTAATGAAAAAGGCACGTACCTAAGAGATCTGGATGTGATTTAACTCCACCATTAACTAGCTGTGTAATCCTGACAGGTCATGTCATTGACGCTTGTTTGTTTCCACATATACAAAATATGGAAATATACGCATTTACCTCAGGGGTGTCGAGAGATTATATAGTAGAAATTATCTTTTAAAAGTAAGAGTAATATTTTGAGTTTGGGATCATCATCTAAAATTTTGAGGGCAAAGATGCTACAAAACAAATTTCCTTTTCGGGGGGGGGACATAATTTCATTACTGTCCTTTGGAGGATATGACTGTACAAATAAGCATGAGTTAGTTGCTATCTCTAAGAAACACAATAGAAAGCACTACCATTTGAATTCAGTGGTGTTACTACCCAAAATAACAGGTAAAACTATGCATTAGCGGGTCTTTACTTAAGGTTAAGTCAGAAGAGATCAATATGAAGGTCTGTTACCAGTTGTGAGGTTTCTCAGGATGCTAGCTGGCGTGTTTTTAGTGGTGTAATGGAGGATAAAGACTACTTAATTCAGGACCCTGTTTTCACTTCTTGATGGGTGTAGAAAGAGCATTCATTGCTAATTTAAGTATAGAGAGTACCCAATAATCCGAGCCACCTTCCACTTTTTATTGGAGTTGCCTGTGAAAGGCATGGCACGAGTGACCGATTTCAGCTTGCTTATTGCAGGCCAGGACTAATAAAATGACCGAGTCAGGCAAGAGTCTGCATGATCCCCAAGCTGG
Organism: Ursus maritimus; assembly: GCF_017311325.1. Lineage (NCBI taxonomy): Eukaryota > Metazoa > Chordata > Mammalia > Carnivora > Ursidae > Ursus > Ursus maritimus. The sequence goes on along the minus strand of NW_024424564.1, from coordinate 12,984,665 downwards.
AAGACAACTCTCCAGGGACATTATTTAAAGAGAAGGGAATTGTCTTTTTCTCTTCAACCATAATTTCACTCTGTACGGTAAAGAAGCCAGTCCTGGTGGAAACTCTGGTCCCAGTGGTGGAAAGAGAAAAAAAAAATCAGAGAATGTATAACAGAGGGAAATTGGTAGCATTCACTTTTGGCTATTGATTAATGTGGGACTAAAGAAAAGCAATGTGATGGGAGGGTGGATAAAAAATATGAGTCAAAGTAGCCAAGAATAAAATCCAGGGCTTTCAGTATGGTGCGAAAGAGCCGTCCATGTCAGGATCGGCAAAAATGAGAATAGCAGTGGCTTCAACAAGGTGGAAGTTTCTTAAGTAAAAATCCAAGTAAGGAGACAGGCTGACTGGTGTGGCACTTCATGGTGATAGAGTCTTAGGCACCTCCTGTCTTGTTGCTATGTCCTGTGCGACCTCCGTTCTCCAGAGGGCTGCCACATAGAATTCTGCTGGTCATTTCCTGCACATGGCCAAAAGGCGGAAATAGTAGGGGTTGGAATTAAGCCCATGATCAGCTTACCAAGCATCCTAGGGTACTGGCAGAGTCCGTCTGGAGGAAGGAGAACCTTTTTCTAATTCACACAAAAGGATCACCTGACCCCAAGTTCTCTGGGAAGGTGGGCCTATTTCTAAATTGTGCAGCAGCCCTCCAGGTGGTGGTCTCGATGATTCAAGATGGCTTTTCCAGTCCCAGCCCTCTTGTTCACATTACATTTAGCAGGAAAGAAGAACAAGGAGAACAAACTTCCTCTCTTAAGAGTACTTCCCAGAAATTGAACATAACCACATCTGCTTCTGTCTCATTGTTTAGAACATAGATGCTTGGCCACTTCAAGGGAGGCTGGGGTACTCAAGGATGAAGAACAGAATACGTATTTGGGGACAGCTAAGCATCTGACACACAACCATGAAAGAGTAAACAGACTGTAGGATGAGGTTAGTGACTTTCTAATGGCAAAAACTGTCTAGTGGCAAACCACTAAAATCCCTTCCAGCTCTATAATCCTACTCTATAAATCTTTAGTTTGGTATAGAAAAGCAGAAAGTGCATTTCCCAGACTTAGCCGGTCAATGTAGGTTCAGGGATGGGCATTCAATGAGAGCTAACGCTTAACTGAGGCCTCTGTTAAGTGCTCGAGGTTTATGAACTTATTTAAATTCTCACAACAACCCTATGAAATATTGTCATAATCCCCATTTTACAGATGATAGAGTCAAGAGAGGTTAAGTCACTGTCACCAACACAGTAAATGACAGGAAGTTAGCTCCTGAGTGCATGCCCTTAACTGGCAACTGGGAGTGAATGTGAGTTTAGCTGGGCCACTGAGCAGCAGTTGGAGCCTTTGAGGGAATTACTGAGAAAAGATCTTCCTTCTTGTTGCTAAGCTAGTAGAATGTGAGCCTGGAGCTGTGATAGCTTCCTTACCACAGTACTGTGAAGGCCCCCGGGGAGTGAGGCCCACGAGGAAGTCGGAGCTGAGGGTGGAAAGAGAGCTATTTGTGGTGGCAACAGGATTCAGTGTGCCTGAAACCAGATACCCCCGGATTTTTCAGGTATTTAAAAATTTTCATTCTCATCAACTACCTCCCTTCCCTCCCCCACTCCCCTCACCTTTTTAAAATGAGCTTCTGAGGGGCGCCTGGGTGGCGCAGTCGTTGGGCGTCTGCCTTTGGCTCAGGGCGTGATCCCAGCGTTCTGGGATCGAGCCCCACATCAGGCTCCTCCGCTATGAGCCTGCTTCTTCCTCTCCGACTCCCCCTGCTTGTGTTCCCTCTCTCGCTGGCTGTCTCTCTCTGTCAAATGAATAAATAAAATCTTCAAAAAAAAAAAACAACAAACTTCTGAGATTCAGTAGGAGCGCTGGTCCTCTGACAGCACGGTAGGTTACCCGAATTCCGCTAAACACCTGTGGACCTGTGCCTGAAGGCCCTTAGCCTCACTGAGTAAGACACTGAGGACAGAAGATAGAGTAAGCTCACAGCCACGTGAATGAAGCAACTTAAGTAGTAACTTTATGTTGAAGTTGAGGGCTCTGGAAGAATGGAGAGCCAGAGAGTTGCATATTTAGAGATGTAGGAACTGAGGCTGAGAAGACAGACTATTCAGAGAGAAAAGTATGACTTAGTGCGTAAGATCTCGGTACTCTGAATTCAACACCTGGCTACTGACCTTGGGAAAGTTCACTTCACTCCCCTAGGCCAACATTTCTTCATCTGTGAGATGAGATTAATCCTGGTATTGATCTCACTTGGCTCCTAAGGGTTATAAAACCACCAAGTTAAGAGCTTAGAACAGTGCCTAGAGCACGAAATACTCAATAGCATTAGCTCGCCAGAGCAGATGTGACGTTACAGAGGCAGTTCGAGGAGGAAGCCTCAGCAGTGTGGGGTAGGGCAGCGGTTCAGCATAACGAGAAGGCTTGCGTGTGTGTGGGGGGGTGCGGTGGGGGGGGTCTAATTACTTGATAAAACTTCCCAAGAGTAAGGAAGACCCGAAGAGCAAAATTGGGACAAAGAAAGTGGAATAATCAAGTAAATTACTATTATCTATATTATTATTGTCAAGTTAGTTTGTACCCATATTTATTTGGCAAAATAAAGTTCTAATGAAGGCTTGAAAACAAAATGGTGCTGATGGATGGGGTGACACTTGAAAGAGATGAAAAGAAAGCATGGCTTTTTCAGTTGGAGATTCCGTAGTGTGCGGAATGTACTAAAAAGATGACAATGATCCTCAGTGTAGTTCTCAGGCACATCTGGGAACCCGTTAGAAATGCAGGATCTTGGGCCCCAACCCAGACCTACTGAACTAGAATCTGTATTTTAATAAGACCCCAGGGTGATTTTATGTACATTAACATTCGAGAAGCACTACTCTAGGGTAGAGAGAAATTCATGGGTTTTTATTTTTTAAATACAAAAGAGTAAGAAATGTAGTCTGACATCAGTGGTGTATTGATTGAAATATCTGGAATATAGTGGCTACAAGCTGCATGGTTTTCTCCAGGCTCTGTCTCCTGAGTTGTGTTCCCACCAGGTTTCAGAAGACAGTACTAACCCCGGATGCACATCGTCTTCAGTGCTCTTCTCTGAAACACACTAAGGAACAATTCTGGCTCCGCAAGTTTTAAATCTTTAGGTGCTCTTGAAATTTAAGTGAATGATAGATAACTCCTTGTTTATTCACAAATTACCCCCCAAACTAAGCAGCATAGAACAACACACTTTTGTATCATGTGTCTCTGGGTCAGGAATCCATCAGGGCTTAGCTAGGCGGGTAGGTGGTTTGGCTCAGGGTCTCATAAGAAGTTGCATCGAGCCGTTGGCTGGGGCGCAGTCAGTCATCTGAGGCCTAACTAGAGCTGAAGGATCTACTTCCAAGCTTGCTTACATAGCTGTTTGCAGGCCTAGGTTTCTTACTACTGGAATGTCTCCATAGACTGCTTGAATGGCTTCATGGCATGGCAGCTGGCTTCCCTAGAGCGAGAAAGCCGGGGGAGAGAGACAAACACAAAGGCAAAGACCGAGAGATAGCACCAAAACATGGAAGTTGCGTCTTTTATAACCTAACATTGGAGATGACATGCCATCACTTCTGCCATATGCTATTAGTCCCACAGACCAACCTTGGTACAGTATGGGAGGGGATTACCCGAGGGTGCAAATATCAGCAGGTAAAGATCATTGAGGGGCCATCTGGAGCCTGCTACTACTGTGGTGGAGGACGTTCTTCCCTACGAGCAGTGAAACCCATCAACAGTTCCAGGTACAGCTCGTACAGTGGGAGTGTCTTCAGCCTCCATGGGTAGGAGGGAGCCCAAACAATAAATGACTTACGGATCGCACACCCATGTTTGAACTACTTCAAGAGCTACTGATCCAAGCACAAATGGATTCTAAACCTAATTGGATGTGGAAAAGAAGGGAATCTGAAAGCAAAGAACGCCTATTCAGTTGAGACAGCCTCTACATTCCAAAAAATCTGGATGTAGAGTGGTCTCAGCAATTCTTTAATTCATAATTGTATTAAAAAGTGGGGAGGGATGTTTTACCTGAAAATAGTCAACCTGATTCCTCTAAACAGGCCATACTCGTCATGTGCAATGACCTTCCCACATCAAAGGTTGACCTTTTTGATCTAGAGCCAAAGAAGCAGTGAATGATGAGTATAACCAAATGGAGAAACTTCTACAACTCCTCTTATCAGTAGGCCACCAGAAAAGAAAAAAAAAATTCTGTTGCTCTGGTATCATTTCCCTTTAAAATGAGACTGAATCCTTTTGCTTTGGGTGATGCCACCTGCTTCTCAGTCAGGCTCTGTGCATCTTTCTGCCACCTCCTACAATGGACCAAGCATATGATCAACCCAACTTACTTTACATCCCATTGTCCATAGACTCTTAAAATTGAAAAAACTTGTGTAGAGGAGCTATTGTCCATCTCCACTAAATTTTGGCTAGGATACATGCTTCTAGTCACACATGACAAATGCTTAAACTTTATTTCTCATTACAAAAGTATTCAGAAGAAAAATTGGATATTGCAGAGTTCGTAGCAGGCAAAATCAGCTAACCTTTTCTAATTATTATAACAAAGCAACACATCAAGAATTCTCATTTTTCCATTGGAAAATAAAGTTATGTTCATCAGAAACAATGACATTTGGTCTACTTTAGATCAAAGGCCCCTCCATACCCCAGGGGGCCAATTCTGCTCTTGTTAAGACAAAAGCCTTGGGTAAAAAATATGAGAGTATTTTTTTCCTTCTTTTTTGTGGACCGTTTCCTTATCGCGGCTTCCAATAAACCTCTCAGTGGTTAGCAAGTTTTGACCAAAATGTCAAGCAAGATCTTTTTCTACTGTGGAGTGGAGATTTAAACTTTGAGGACTTAATCACATAGGTGTCAGATAAACATGGACTGCAAATCCCTCCAATGAAAACAACTCTTCCAATAATTAATATAGCTTTGTGCCCCATTTTACTCTTGATTTTTACAGTTAATTAGAAAATGAACTTTGTTGACAGATGCAGTATACGGTGGGTATTTCATTAACCCCATTTTATAGTGAGCAGTCTGATAAGGGAAGTGAAGAAACTTGCCCACTATTAAGCATTAGAGCTGGGATTTGCACCCAGGCCACCTGGCTTCAGAATCTGAATGCTCACTTTGTTACATTTCTCCCCATGTGACCACTCAATGCATGTTTACTAAATAATTGACTCAAGTTAATGTGTGCTACACAAATTCTTTGCAGACAAATGTTAAACAAAGGATGAAGACGTTTATAGAGTTTTATAAATATTTCTCTTAGTCAATGCTTTAGCCAACATTTTCCCTCATTTTTCTTTAATTTGAAATGAATTTTCTCCTGTCTGCCTCTACTGCTCCCCTTTTCTCTACACTCAAGATAGCTACTTTTCTCTTCCTTTTGTTTCCTGTTCTTCCTTGCCCAAGCAGTGATTGTTCAGTTCCCCCTAAAGACCTAGCCCCGCTGGGCAGGAGACTGTGTTGGTTCTCAAATATGACCCTGTGAGCCTGCGTCAGAATCAGCTGAAAGGCCAATTAAAACACAGATCGATGGGCCCCAGCCCCAGTGTTTCCCGTTCACTAGGTCTGGAGTGAGGCCTAAGAGTATTCATTTCTAAGTTCCTAGGACCACACTTTGAAAACCATCTGAGACCCACCTTTACTATTTATTAGGCAAGTAATCAAACCTTTGTTCGATCAAAACTTAGTGGGGCAACTGGCTGGCTCAGCAGGTAGAAGCATGTAACGCTGGATCTCAGGGCTGTAGGTTCAAGCCCCACGTTGAGTGCCAATTACTTATAAAATAAAATTTAAAAAAACAACTTTGTACTATAGCTTCCTCATCTATACAATGGGGATGATAGCAAGACCCATCTCATAGGCTTATCTCCTAATTAAACGAGGTATTGTACATGAAAGTACCTAACACTGCCTGGCATAATCAAGCCTCCAAAACCAGTTAACTATTATTACAAGCTGGCTTTTCCAGACGTGCATATCCTTAAAATACATTTAATACTAAAATAATAGTTATTAGCAATTAAAAAAAAAGTATTTCTTGATAATTACTTATCAGTAGGGAAGTTTTTTCTTCTGTCATGATCCTGGCCTCTGAGCCTACTTCTCTCAGGGGAGTAGGAGAGAGAAATCTTACTGGAAAGTCCAGGAAAGGCATCTGGCTGGCTTCCCCTCTTTTTTAAAATTTGGACCTAGTCTATCCTCAGGAACCATCAGTTCTGCTGCTCCATGAAGTAACAATAGAAAACCTGATCTCCGTGTGGGGATCCAGTGCTGCCCGTGTCTGGGAAAAAAATATGGCTAATTCTAGAAAGCTCACTTGCTGAGATTTTTAAGACACATTCTGAAATATTTAGTTTATTTTTTAAAAATGTAACAGATTGATCCATATCTGCTTTATTTTTTCTTATATCTCACTTCCTTAGAACTCGCCGAGAGAAAGGATGCCTCTTCCCGGAGCTCTTCTGCAGTATGAGGTCTGAGCCTTTAGCTACATAGTGTTTTGACCTTGGCAGATTGCTGAGGCTTATCGAGTCTGCGTCCACAGACGAGTATATGTTTTCATACAGGCTGCACTGATGTCTGGGGTGTTGAAAGGCTGAGAAAAGACTGGGCTTTTTGGAGATCATGGCATCACAGACCTTCTGGAGATCACGTATCCTGTTCCTGGTGGTCCCGGGAGTATTTCCAGAAGCTGTGCTTGCTGTAGGGGAGCGGCTTTGCGAAGGTAGAAAGAGCTGCCTAGATACGCAGCTGATTCCCTCTCCTGAGAGAGCTACACGCAAGGGTTTGGGTCCCAGCCCTACTAGGGAGGCCGGAAGGACTGAGTTGAAAGAAGAGAAATGGTGAAGGCTGGAGCTGGGGGTGAGGGACCAACTGCCCTGCTGCCCTTTCCTTCCACGTGGAGGGAGTGAGTGACATGAACAGAGCGACACTCCTGGCAGCATTCCGTCCTCTCACTGCCTTGTCCTGGAAGGAGGGTAAGTGACATGGCTATTAGAACTTAGGAGAACTCAGCCTTTTCTTCCCTCTGCTAGTGCCCTCAAGAAGGTTCTGTACTTCCGTGCTGTGATTTCACGGCCCCCGTGGGGAGGTGGGTGGCGGGCCAGTGGTCCCTGTGACTCCGTGGACACGTCTGCCTAGTTCTCACTTAGCTCTTAGGAAGCCTCCTCGTCTGCAGATGAGAGCCCTGCTGTCTTTCATCAGCTTTATCAGCAATAAAGCTGATGTTTGCTCTTCAGCTGCCTTAGTCCTTGTCCCAGTTTTCAACAGGTTCCAAACAAAGGCCGGGAAGAAGGTTTCTGTTGATTGAAACTTCCCAAACACCAGACAGTAGTTAAGCACTTATTGAGCGCTTGCGACCTACCAGTTTGCACAATAACAATTCTTCAAGGTAAGCTGTGAGGTAGATGCTATTATTATCCCCACTTTAGAGATGAAGAAATGGCTGCTTAGAGGAATTAAGGAATAGGCTCATGATGAATTAGAGAATATGCCCACCCAGAATTAAGTACTCTGCCCACTCGGCTGGTAAAGTGGCAGCACTCGCACTCAGGGCTGGGACTGGCTGGCCAGGGGCCCTGCCATTCCCTTTGTCCAGATTTTCTGTTTGAGAATAGAAAGGCAGTTTAAAAAATACGGTTTAAAATTTTTTGGCAAAAAAAACCCCAAAATTTTATGTATTATATATATTTTATGTAAATGCATGCTTCATTTTGGAAGTTGTTTAAACATAACCAATAAACCAGTGAGTAACCAAATGGAGGAGAAAATAATGGTCTGTGGAAGGGTTGGTGGTTCACTGCTCTGTTTCCCCTATGCCAGTGGAACCTGGGAGTGGGAGGGGGAAAAGATCTTACCTAGGAACTTAGGAAAGACAATACAGCTGTATTTAAAAACATTTTAGACAGGGAAGGTAGGCACTTTAGTTGGGGAGGGCTTGTTTGTGAGGGATGGTATCAATAAAAAGCCCTTCAAACTAGCTCAAGTAAAAAAGAAGGTTAATTGAGAGGATACGACAATTTCTTGGACCTCTAAGAACAGGACAAAAAGCACAACCAGGCCACCCAGGGAATGGGACTTTCTAGAAAATCAGTCTTTCAAGGGGGGCTGCTGGCCACTTCTATTCCTTTCTGCTTGCTACACCAGTCTTTTGTTTTTCTCTGCAAAGTACCTTTTTCTGCTTTCCAAAACTTAACCTTCCACAGTGTTGGCTTCTCAGGGTGTCAGTGCTAGCCAAAATTCCGTTTGATCTTTCAGTTCACGCACCCATCCCATCATCATCTGGCTTGGTTGGACTGTCTTTTTTTTTTTTTTTTTTAAAGATTTTATTTATTTATTTGACAGAGATAGAGACAGCCAGCGAGAGAGGGAACACAAGCAGGGGGAGTGGGAGAGGAAGAAGCAGGCTCATAGCGGAGGAGCCTGATGTGGGGCTCGATCCCATAACGTCGGGATCACGCCCTGAGCCGAAGGCAGACGCTTTAACCGCTGTGCCACCCAGGCGCCCCTGGTTGGACTGTCTTAATGTCCTAATTCCACGTTCTTTGGAAAGAGCATCTGATTGATCTGTCTCAAGTCAAGGAGAATGAGATAGGGGTGGTGGCTGGGAAGCAATTGCCAACCTGGCGCAGGCATGGGCTAGGCAAGGACCTTCCATCTGTCTGCCTTAGTAAGGAGAATCAAAACGTGTCACCTCTACAGCACAGGCCAATCAGGAGCCCCCAGACTCTCCTGAAAGATCCATGCCCATGGCTGCCTGGGACGGAGGCGACTCTGGCCAGTTCCTTAAGCACTGATGGCCAGGCTTTTGAACATGTGACCCTGATTTCTCCATATCACGATCATGATTAATTGGATCAGAAAGGGTTATATGACCCAGAGGCAGCCAGAAGTGATCTCTGAGATTGCCTAGCCCCTGAAGCTCTGCTGCACGAGGACAACAGTGATCAATCAACTTCTTTCCCTTCTAGAGTAAGAGTGGAAGACACAGAATGAGCCAAGGCAAGGATAGCAAGTGAGAGTCCTAAAGCGAGACCTGGGGGATGGTGGGGTCCTCTTGGGAGATATTAGGCTGAAGTCATGAACGGTCCCAAGTTACAAATATCCACAACTGTGAATTAAAGAGAAGTTACAGAATCGAGATGGTCATTTGGTAGCAATAGAAGTAGTTGAAGCAAAAAGTCTGGGTCACTTTAAAGATGAGAGATCCATACATTTAAGGAGTAACAGAATGTTCCATTCCTAGAGCTGGGTTGAAGGCTTCTAGTTCCCCAACACCACACTAAGGTTTTTAGGACCGGTTTTATTGTCCCTGTGTTCCCATGAGATTCCTGTTTTTCATTTTTTCAAAAACAATATTTATTTGAAAGAGAGAAATAGTGTGGGCACACGGAGGGGGGAGGGACAGAGGGGCAGGGAGAGAGAAAATCTCAGGCAGACTCCCTGCTGAGCATGGAGCCCGGTGTGGGGCTCAGATTCCACAGTCCTGACATCATGACCCAAGCTGAAATCGAGAGTCAGACACTCAGCTGACTGAATCACCCGGGCACCCCGAGACTCCTGTTTTTCTTATTGTCACGGGTGTCCTCCCACCTACTCTCTACTCTTCCTCATTACTTAAGATCACAAGAGCCTAATTAACTGCAATCACAGACTCTGTCACCTCGTATTTTAATATGTACAGCTTGGGTCGGAAATACAGGGAAGGAAGAAGAAAGACAAAAAGGGGAGTATAAGGATTTGAAACAGCTAAAGAGAGAATTTGATACGTGCTGCATCAACTTGGCTACCCATGCTCTTTGGGATGGTACATTCTGGGACTTTGTGCTGTGACTCTCTGGCTTACTTGGACTTTAACCTGCCTTTCTCACTACCTGCGGAGAGACAGCAGCAGAAAGAACAGGCCTCAAACCTACTATAACCTTAGAAAGTTGATATTGTTTCATCAGTAGTTTGAGGAAGAATGAGAGACAGTGAAGAGCTGGAGAATTAAGAGACTTGCCCAGGATTCCACAGCAGGTTTCTAAGAAGGGGGTTCAAACCCCATGTCTTTACTCTTCATCATCACTAAATGAATGACTGAATGTCCATCACTCATGACGTACAGCTGTGTACTCTAGCTTCAGGATGTTGACTGAAGATCTCACGGCTTTCCCCAACAAATTTTGAAATCTCTAAAATTTCCTTTCCAGTCCTGACACGAAGTCCCATGTGTGGGTTTCCCTCCCACAACCACAGTTCAACCCTCCCCCACCCAGTGCCCCCTTGGTTCGGATGCCAGTTGCAAGTCCCAAGTGGTTACCTGTGCTTCTGACAAACTGCCTACAGATGGGATGTTCCAAAGACACCCTCCTAGCGTTCAATTAATTTGCTGGAGCAGATCATGGAACATAGAGAAACATTTTACCTCCTAGATTACCAGTTTATTATAAAAGTGTATAATTCGGTAACAGCCAGTTGGAAGAGATACTTACAGCAAAGTATGGGGAAAGGCATTTCTTCCATGCCTTCTCCACGGGAGCCACTCTCCCCAAATCTCCACGTGTTCCCCAACCTGGAAGCTCTCTGAACCCCATCCTTTTGGATTTTTATGGAGGCTTCATTACATAGGAGTGAGTGATTAAATCATTGGCCATTGGTGGGGCGCTTGGGTGGCTCAGTTGTTAAGCGTCTGCCTTCGGCTCAGGGTGTGATCCCGACGTTCTGGGATCAATCCCCGCATCAGGCTCCTCCCCTGGGAGCCTGCTTGTTCCTCTCCCATTCCCCCTGCTTGTGTTGTCTTTCTCTCCGTCAAATAAATAAATAAGATCTTTAAAAAAAAAATCATTGGCCATTGGTGATTGAACTCAATCTCCAGTCCCTTCCCCTCCTCTCCCCTCCCAGGAGATCAAGGGCAGGGGCAGGGCTTGGAGGGGGTGGGGCACAGAAAATTCCAACCCTCTAATCACAGGGTCGGCTCCCTGGAAGCAACCAGCTTCCATCCTTAGGTGACCTAGGGAGCTCCCCAACACCATCCATTAACATAACAAAACACACCTTCGTGGTTTTCATCACTTAGGAAATTCCAAGGGTTTTAGGAACTCTGTCCCAGGATTGGAGAACAAGACCAAATACATATTTCTTATTATAAATCACAATATCACACTTTCCAAGAATTCATCTAAAACATTGAGAATTGAGAAGTTAACCATTATTTAATCTAGCTTCTCATTCAATATAATAGACTTTCTTTGTTACCTAAGACATCTGATGAAGGTGGGGCGCCTGGGGGGCTCAGTGGGTTAAGCACCTGCCTTCGGCTCGGGTCATGGTCCTAGGGTCCTGGGATCGAGCCCCGCGTCAGGCTCCCTGCTCAGTGGGGAGCCTGCTTCTCCCTCTCCTTCTGCTTACCACTCCCCCTGCTTATGCGCTCTCCCTGTCTCTGTCAAATAAATAAATAAAATCTTAAAAAAAAAAAAAAGACATCTGATGAAGGGCATCTTGCTTAGGTTAAGCCCAACTCTGTCTCCCTGGATTATCCACCGATTGGGTTTTGTTCTCTAAAAGAGTAATTTGGCTTATCCTGGGACTGCCTTTCAAGTGCTATTAAATAAAACCCAAGTTTTAATAATACCTCCTCATTTTTGATCTTAGGGATTCACTTCTCACTCTGATTTTCAGTTTCTTTATCTACAGAATGGCAAGTCCTGCTTTGCTTATGTCATAGGGCTGTTTGGAAAGGGGAAAAAGAGAACAATCATCTATTAAACATCTGCTCAGTTCCAGGGCTTTATACACACTGAGCTATTAATACTCCTAGTCCTATAAGGCTGGTGGTATTTACCCATTTGAGCGAGGACAAAGCTGAGGCTAAGAAAAATTAAATATTTTGCCCAATTACTACACAGGTAGTAACAGAACTAGGATTTGAATGCAGGTTTGACTGGTGGCAAATCCCTGGGCTCATCCATTGTACTCGTTGGCCTGCTGTGAGCTGGTACTTAAGGAAGCACTTCATAAGTAAATTTCAATTATCCAAATTTTTCAAGTGCTCTTCTGGAGCTTTCTTTTCTCTGGGGGATACATTCTCAGTCTTTTCTTTTTAAAGATTTTATTTTTAAGTAATCTCTACACACAATGTGGGACTCGAACTTATAACCCCAAGATCAAGAGTTTCATGCTCTACCATACTGAACCGGCCAGGCACCCCTGTTTTTAATTTGATGAGCTATCGTTTCTCTATCCCGTATCATTAGATTCCCCGTCCTCATGGGTTAGTATGGTTTTTTTTTGGGGGGGGGGTTGTTTTTGGTTTTTTTTTGAGAACAAGGGGTAGTACTGACTGCATGTTTTGTTTTTGTTTTTGTTTTTGTTTTTTTAAGATTTTATTTATTTATTCGACAGAGAGAGAGACAGCCAGTGAGAGAGGGAACACAAGCAGGGGGAGTGGGAGAGGAAGAAGCAGGCTCATAGTGGAGGAGCCTGATGTGGGGCTCGATCCCAGAACGCCGGGATCACGCCCTGAGCCGAAGGCAGACGCCTAACCGCTGTGCCACCCAGGCGCCCCCTGACTGCATGTTTTTAACGTTCCATTTAAACTGTAGTAACCAGAATGGGAAGTCATGTCTTAATTTGGCTTGAGTTGGCAAACCCAGGTTGCACAATGCTTCTCCAGCTTATCACATTCATTTTCTTCTAGTTTCTTCGTCCAGACAAGCTAAAGCTTTGTTATCATCCTACCCAGTAGCCCTCAAGGGTCAGACATGCTGGAGCTTGGGTTTGAGATGAATGAGTCAGTGTTGAATCTGAGTCCAGCATCTTTAGAAATGTTGATAAGGAGGTCACAGAAGTGGGGGTACGGTTACAGAGCCTGGGACCACTTCACTTGCAAGGAAAAGCCACCGAAACCTAACTGTATTTTAGGGCCTCTGAGGCCTAAGAAAGAAGATTGTCTGTGTTTAGTGGCTTGGAGGGGGATAGTCTCTTTTATCTACATAGTTGACTGTAAAATAAAATTTCCAAATGCTGAAGAGCATGAATGGAGCTAGTGTGATCGCAGTGAGCCCATCTGCTTATTCAGGACTTATTCTCATGTTGGCTAGTGGGCCCCTGAGCTAAATGTAGTGATAAGAATAAGAAAACAAGCAAAACACTGTTATTTTTTCAGATGTTGAAGCTTTTTAGGTTCTAAAAATATTACTTTTTACCACCTTGTTTTTCCACTTTTGGCCAAAACGAAATGAAAAGAGGTTTTCTATTTTGTACAGGAATGATTTTCTCTAGTAACATTTGTAAGAAAAAATTACGTGCGGTAACAGCCACCTAATATATTTGTATATTAAAATGTCATCTCAAATGATTTGTTGTGGGTGACATATGAATAGGGAGACTAAAAACGATGAGTTTTACTGACGTAACTGATAGAATGCTAAAACAAAGGTGGCTCCTTTTTGAATATCGCCGTTTCAAAGTGGCCTTTCCAGAGAGACCTTTCTTAAGCTCCGCATCTAAAGTAACATGCGAGGCACTCCTGCCACACGGTTCAAGCTTCATGTCCTTCATTCGTGTTTCTATCATGCGTTTCCTTGTTTATATTTGCTTGTTGTCTGTCTCTCCTCCGCTGGAGTGCAAACTGTAGGCCGTGTTTTGCATAGAAACCCCCAAGTATAGAACACTGCCTATACTAGGCACCCAGTATTTGTTGAATGAATGAATCCATCTTGATTTAATTTTTTTTTTTAAAGATTTTATTTATTTGACAGAGAGAGAGACAGCCAGCGAGAGAGGGAACACAAGCAGGGGGAGCAGGAGAGGGAGAAGCAGGCTTCCCAGCAGAGCAGGGAGCCCGATGTGGGACTCGATCCCAGCACCCTGGGATCACGCCCTGAGCCGAAGGCAGACGCTCAACGACTGAGCCACCCAGGCGCCCCATGAATCCATTTTGAAAATGTAAAGTTAACCACTTCTAGGCTAACCCGCCCATTTACGATCTTCCGTTTTTGTTTTTGCTGTTGTTCCGTCTGTCGAGCTATTCTGTTTTTCTTTTCACTGTAGGTTGACTGATTTGTGGACATAATTGCAGGCACTCTGACTTACTGTAATATAGTGGAGAGCATTTATCAGACACTCGACAGAACAGGGTTTGCTGTGAGGTGTGTTATAACGAGGTTTGGCTAATAAAGTAATGGAGTTTGTGGGGTTTTAAAGAAATACGTTAGAGTGGATTTTTTTCCCCTTTTGGAAAAAATGACATCACTGACTTGTGTTTTCTTGAGTGGGGCAGAAAGAGGTGGGCTGCCAGGACTTGTTCCGAACTTTAGGTACCCAGAAGCAAGTATGTTAAGGAGGACTGAGATCCATTGTTCTAGAAGCAACTGTTGTATCCATCATCTGGGGTCGGAGGAGTGAGATCATGGGTAGAGCCCTTGTTTCAGCTGAAGACAAACCAAGTGCGGGCTGCCCAGTAGACACCATTGGATGCCTGTTAACACGGTTAGGTTGAAGCATATGGTTCTAGCCGATGGCTGGGTGGCGAACTCAGTGCCAGCTACCCTGAGGGTGCTCATTAAATAGGGGTCATCTTAGCAATAACGCCGGGCCTCCAACCAGACTTGACACTTTCGTTTTGCGATCTGTATGGGGACAGCAGGAACCACGGCTGTAGCTGAGAGGGTTTGGCGCAAGATGTTAGGAAAATCATTTCCTTTCTTGTGTTTTGGGGGATGGGAACTGAAGGGGAACAGTGCATGTCTTTGTGCCCTGAGAATCGCACGTCCTTAGAAAACGTTTTGGCCTTGACGTGGTCATGAAATACGATTTTTTAAAAGGAAGAATTTATAGAAAACTCATGTTCCTGTTGAATAATTTTAAGATTGATTTGTTATTTATATATTTCTTTCTAGTTGTGGAGTTTTTTTCTTTTTACATTGTAAAAGAAATAGGTTCTGGCTATGAAATCCAAACTCTCACTGGGGACAATAAACTTCACCAAGTCACTTGCCATGACAAAATGGCTTATTAGTCCTACTTAACACAACCCAGGAGTTGGTAAATATATTTTGATGCCCTTGTGAAGGGTTTACTTCTTGAAATAAGTCAAAAACACCTAAAATATTAAGGTGCAAATACTTCCATAGCAAATGTACTTACACATCAGAAATAAAAAACATGTAGGAGACCACGTATTGGCCTGTGGACTCAGTAAAAGAGCTGAAGATATTTTGTTTTATAGTCACATATTTTATGACAAATTTCTTTTATTTTGTACCCAATAGAAAAGCAAGTTTGGGATCTATTTACAAGTACTATACATTTACACATATTATACACAGTTAATGACTTTAAAGACAATGGGCAGAGAAACACAATATATATGGAAGAATATGCCACTGTACATGGTTTATTATCATGGTCCTTAGTGTTACTGAATTTTTACCGTAGTAATAAATACAGTTCTATATTTACACATCTTATAAAACATCTCATAAATGTATTTTTTTTCAATTCCAAGTTAAAACATCTGATCAAAATAAACATGCTTATATAAAAATAAATCTACCTAAGCGCCTTTTGGTTTGGTTGTCTTGAAGCTAATGCGGTATAATAGAAGTTACAAATTAACCCTTTGACCTTTAGTACGTAATAATTTTGTCTCTTAAAGTACTTAACACATGTATTACATACGGAATAAGCAGAGAAGTCATGTTCCTGACATCAAGTGGGCTGGTCCAGAGACAACACAGCTAAAACCGAGCTAAATAAACAGGATATGTTACCAAGGCCCTGCTGAGTCCAAAGTGGTTTCAGACGTCGTTGCTAGAGCTACTAGAGAGAACGTGTGAGCAGTTATTACGCCAGGGGATTTCATTTATGTCGGTGTGCATTTGATCATTTCCTTAAGATGCACAGTAGTTTGACTCAACTGATAAAACCACCTGCAAAAAGTGTGCACTCACCTGAAAAAACAAACAAACAAACACACCCAAATCCTCCCAGGTTGCTCACCATCTTTTCTAGGTCTTTCCATCGCCGGCCATGGCCTTTTATTCTGAGTGCTGGACAACAAGGCGTTAACAAGGAATTAGACAAAGCCGACCTCACTTCCACATGATTGCCTGCATGGCAATTTAAGAATTTAAGTTTCCTTTCCTTTCAAAATATTTGTAGGCAGTTTTACTTCACCGAGGTGGAACCACCTCGTGCTGATACACACAATGTGGCATGTCTAAAAACGATGTAAATATGACCAAGAATGCCCTACGGTATCCATTCAGGAGGGGATTGGTGACCTGGAAGGATCCTTTGGGAGGAACGGCAAACAAAGACTAAAACATCCACATGGTCATTAAAATGAAATCCTACTGGTCACAGCCTCTGCTTAGTAATGTCGGCCATTTAAAACCCTATTTTCCAAACACCTCTAACCATCTTTTAAGGGGTTTTCAGGTTTAAAACCTCTTTTGTAAGCAAGTAGTTCTGCCCCTCTCCCCAAATAATTAGATGGGTGGGTTTAAAAAGAATTCAGTTGAAATCATGGAGAATCTTTTTTGAACATTTCAAATCTGCTTTTTAAAATCTGGGGATACCTAAATGGTGTGACTGATCTATCTCTTATATCTGAATGAATTATACCAGCAGCATTTAGACTTATTTTTCACTCTCCAGTATCAACAGGTTTTCAGCTTTTTCCGCACTGAGAGATACCAAAAACAAAGCTTCCACTCAGCTCTTTTTAGTTACTGCTCTGATGTACCCAATCTCATATTTTTGGGTTCTCACTGTTTGAAAACTTTTTCTCCCACAGGTTAATTAGAGACATGGGACAAACGCCACAGATGAAAGGTGACAGCTTTCGGTCACCGGGTAAGCCGGTGGTGGCACGGCACTGGAAGGCAGGTCGTAGGCGATGCTGGCGCTGGTGAAGGTTACCAAGGCTTGGGTTGAGTCACAGGACTGCTTCTCGACATCGTCTGAGTTAATAGACATCAGGCTCGGGTTTCTCGATCTTGTCCAGAAGTGGGTTTGCTTTCCCAGGCTCCCCAGATCTTCCTTAAAATGGGGATTGAAGAGGATGTAGAGAAGGGGATTGAGGCACGCGGGAAGCGGGACAATCACCAGAAGGATAAACGTAATTACTTCAGGACTGATGAAGGTGAGATTTAGTAAGGAGGAGAAGGACAAGAAGGCCACGGGGCAGTACAGGGTACAGTTGGTGAAGAGCAACAGAGCAATGTGTTTCACCATAGAACAGTCCCACATATTCTCCAGGTCTCCCTTTTCCAAACTGCAGCAGAGCTTGGTGTAGGCAATGGTCATCACCAGGAAGCACAGGGAGTTGAGCAAGACGAGCGCGACCATGTAGCCTGTGGTGCTGGGCTCGCCGAACGGCAGGGGCAGGCAGAGCGGGGAGGCGCTGAACTCACGGCCCCCCAGCAGCGGAACCGTGGCGATGGTCAAGGCCAGCACCGCGCAGAGCAGAATGATCGCTTTCAGACTGGAGAGAGGAGTTCTCCTTTCGAATCTTGCAGAGCATTTCGCAGAGAACCCACGCTCCAGGGCTGCCAGCGTAAGCAGGAAAACAGACGATTCCGAAGCAAAAATGGACAAAAACCCGACGACTTGACAACCGACCCCCTGCTCCCACCACGCCCCATGCTGTGCGAAGCTGCCGAAAGTGAAGGCGTCCACACCAGCCAGCACAGCGCTGGAGACCCCCATGAGCGTGTTCACTGCCGCTATTAACCCGATTAGCAGTTTTATGGAGGAAATGTACAGAGGGGCTCTGAACACGGTCAAGGTCACCAAGGCATTGCAAGTCAGCGCCAAAACGGCTATGGTCCACACTCCAATTCTGATCAGCCAGCTACCAAACAGGTACTCGCAGAGCTTGAAGGGGCCTAGAAGTCCGAGGAAGAAAAAGACTGGGTATCAAACTAGCGTTTACGACTCCTGCCACATTACCTTTTTGTTTCTCTCATTAGCACACAAACAGAGAGGCCAGTAACAGCCGGAGTGACACACGGCTCCCTGTGGCATGCTCTACTTTCTTGAACTACCATGAAAACATGAACACCAGGTGCTCGTTCTGAAGCTAAACACAGAGAAACGGAGATGGGGAATGTCAATCACTGATTAAGGTCCCCCAAAGACAGCGGAGTTGGGGCCAGGTGAAAAGCCAGATCTCCTGGGCTTTTCATTGTATTTTTTTCAGAATGCTTCAAAAATGTTCTGGAAGCAGAGAAAGAGAATCCCAGGGAAATACTCCATAATATTAGAAAGGGAAGTATGGGTAGTAGAAGAGAGCATTTCGTGAAAATCTCATCCTAGGTTTATAATGACATTTGACGTTTGAGAACAAGAGAATCCAGTTGTGGAAAATAAAGTATCAACCCTTCCCAGCTGTTTTTTGTTTTTTGCAACTGGCCCATCCTGTTCCTGGGAATGGGCACTTACATGAAGTCAATATACAGTTTTTTTACTTGCCTGTATAAACTATTATTTGCTTTAATCAAACAGCTATTTAGGAAAGACGAAATTTTAAAAAATAAATGATCCCATGAAGCAAGACTGCTGTATACCAGCTCAGGCTAGATTGCTGATATCACTTAAAAAATTGCCTATGCCAGGGGTGCCAGGGTGGCTCAGTCGTTAAGCGTCTGCCTTTGGCTCGGGGCGTGATCCCGTTGTTCTGGGATCGAGCCCCGCATTGGGCTCCTCCGCTGGGAGCCTGCTTCTTCCTCTCCCACTCCCCCTGTTTGTGTTCCCTCTCTCGCTGGCTGTCTCTCTGTCAAATAAATAAATAAAATCTTAAAAAAAAAAAAGTTGCCTATGCCAGGTGTCTGGGTGGCTCAGTTGGTTAAGTGTCAGACTCTTGATTTTGGCTTAGGTCATGATCTCAGGGTTGTGAGATGGGGCCGAGAGTCATCAATGTCACTTAGCAGGGAGTCTGCTTGAGCTCTTTCCCTCCCCATCTGTTCCTCGAGGACCCCCCCCCCCGCACGCAGCCTGTGCACGCTCCCCCCTCAAGTAAATAATAAATAAATAAGTAAAATCTTTAAAAAAATTGCATATGCTTCTAACTACATGATTGATTCTCTAATTTTCATTGATCTGAATCAAGTCAAACCCTATCTATGAATGGGGACCAACTCTAGGGAATGGACATTTCTATTTCAAAGCTCCCCACGGGGAGGGATATAAGGGCCTCAAAGGCAGCACAGACTTTGCTTTGAAGCGTCGCCAATATGTCAGTGATGGCCTCAGAGTCAGCGGTGGGCGCTGCGCTGCTGGGACCCTTCTCACCTGGGGCAGGTGAGCACTGCGCCGAATGAAGGGCTTTCAGGTCTTCCTCAAAGTCCAGCAGGAAATCTTCAAGATCACGCTCATCTGCAGGAAGGAGAGGCCCTGGAATGATGGGTTCTGTCTCTCTTTCCTGGGGACCACAGCCCAGGACCACATCCTCGAGATATGAAAGGTCACAGAGGGAACTGAAGGCCAGATGGCCCACTTTTCCTGGGGCTCCGGCTTTCTGGAAATCTATCACAAAGCTGCCTTGGGGTGTCCTACTCGAGCTACTATGTGACGTAGTATTGCAGATGAACTGGGGGTGGGGGAGGGTAACCCCAGGCTCCGGGCCATAACACCTTAGCTCTCTCATTCTGTCCTTGTTCCCTGCAGCTCAGGAGGGCCCCAAACTGCACGACCTAAATTAGAGAGAGGCTGGGGGCCTCTCTTTATCCAATTTTCCAACGCTTAGATAGCTAGAGTGCAAAGGTTCTGGGCTGTGTTCTCCGAGCTCGAGAAGGAGAATCAGATGTAGTGTCTTCCCCGGGGAAATTCTGCTTCACAAAGGACAAATCAAGTTACTGCTCGGTGCTCAGTTTGGCAGCTATTTATGAAATCGGAGTTGTGTGATCTAACATATAGAATCACTGCCCTGCAACATAAACTCCGTGAAGAGCTTTGTCTTTCTTGTCCATTGCGTTCCTCCTGGCACACAGTAGCACTCTTATTTTTTTTTTCCTGAGTGAATATATATAGTAGAAATTAGCATGGATGAAGCAGGAAACTAAGGGGAAAACATGAGCCAGATACATGCTGTGGCCTCAAAAAAAAAGCCAAGGGCTCAAAGATCAGCTCCTTAAACCGACGTGTGTGCATGAGGAGATGGTAAGGTAACATGCGGACAGACGAATCACACTTGCTTGGGAATCAACAAATCATTAGGGCCCAAAGGAGGAGAAGCCAGTCTGTTTAGACTCTGTGCAAACTTGCAAGGTTGGCAGGGAAAGGAAAGTGGGGGCCGCCAGGGCGCCTCCTCATTACCACAGGTGTGGTTTCAGGTGCATTGCTGTCTGTTGAAGTAAGGTCTTACTTCAAGGAAAGCCAGGGCTTTACAGACATTATCTCATTTCACCTTCCTGACAGATGCCTCTATGGGGGGTGGGAGGGGAGAATGTTTTAGAATTAGTTGGATGAGAAGTGGGATTCTTAAGCCCTTCTGCTGACATATGGAGGCATCTAAATGCCTATACTGTCTGTTCCTCTCAGGCCATGAGAAAAAAAATGGATTTTATCTTCTGGAGAAAACCACTCAGAAACATGTTTTTAAAAAAAGGTTTCCATAAGGATGAGGCCCTTTTAAAAGCTTATGGAAATATTAACATCAATATTAAGAATTCCCCCTGAGGGTAGTCTATGCTAAGGGGGGTCAAATTATAAACAAAAGTATGAAGAAATCGCTTACAGAAAAGATGAACTTTTAGAATGAATCCTAAGGGATATCTCTCTTTCTCTGGGAGTCTTGAAGTCTTCTCTGGGATGGACTGCCAGCTTGCTGGGGCTGGTTACACAGGGACTTGTCTGGAGTTAAATGACCTGTTTGATGACTTTTCAAGACCCTTCTATATATAATTTCATCACTGCGACATAGCAGGTCTTACCTTGAACTTGAAACATTCCAGCATCTTTCTTATGAAGCTCATCTGTACTGCTGTTGTCCTCTTTATTCCATTGATTAGAAATTTTATAGACATTCTCACACACTCCAAATGCACAACACTGGTAGGCATAAGGCATTTCTATAACCCTTTAAATGAACAACACCAAGCAAAAAACACATCCTTAAAGACACAGGTTGTTAAATATAGTGTTCGTCTTCTTTCACTCAGTAATTCTGTCTTTGGATCTTAGCCTTAATTAAGAAACTAAAATATTAACTGGGTACAAAGATGTTCATTACTGTGCTGTTTATAATAACAATGGACTTATTAAAAATCATTGCCATGAAATGTTGATAATTGCTGAGGCTGAGTGATGCATGTATTATATTATTTTCTCCACTTTGGTGCTTGAAAATTTCCATAATAAAGAAGTTAAAAAATGACTGCTAGGGAAATTTCAGCACCATTAAAAAGTGCTTATAGTCTGACATAATGTAATGAAAACATGACGTAGGTCTGTATATGTACTGTGGTTCTAACGATTAGAAATACATTGGAAACAAAGTCTGCGAGGAAAAAAAATAAAAAGTTGTTTAGAGGGTATTTTTAGATTTTTACTCTCTTCTACTTTCCAAACTCTCTTTTGGGGTTATGGTTTTAAAAGTATGTAAAATGTACTGTGGTTTAAAAACTATGTATATATATATGTATATATACACACACACATATATATATATATGTAATAAGCATAACAGGTTTTAAGGAGCATTACTTCCTCAAAGAAATATAAATTTAGTACATTTTATTAGAACATATAACAAGCTAGATAAATTGAAAAACGTAAGCAGGACTACATAACGTTATCATGTTATTTCATTACGTTTCCTAGTTTATGTCCCATGGATCGATGTTTTTCGAATTCTTCCCATGAACGCTAGGATTCTGGGAAGCACCTTTGAGAAAGAAAGGAAATGTGATCAGGAAGATGCGGTCCCCCCTTCAGGGCTTGTCCTAACAATGCCCCAGGGGTGGGGGACTTGAGGGCATGAAACGCAATTCAAAAGAGTCCCATGACCTCATAAATTTCGAAAACTACTATAACACGTCTATTATTTCGCATGACCACAAATGTATCTTATTAGTTTTAATGAGAAACTCACTTGAGTTCTGGAAAGTTTTCAGATGATATCAAGCTCTGTAAGGCATGGTTTCCTGTTAATTTTAAGTGAGTTAAACCATGTAACCCCGTTACAGGAAAAGACGACAGGCGGTTGGAGGATAGGTCCCTGCAAAACATCAAACAACAATTGGCTTTTGGTCTGTTCAGCAGAAAGCATCGATGTTAAAAAAAAAAAACAAACAAACCTAAAGATTATTAAACTGCTCCATAAGAACTTCTAAGCAGGGTCCATATCCTTCATGGTAAAAATACCCATTTTGTATAGCTCCTGAAAACTTTTCGATTTACAATCAGAATTGCCCGGGGAACGTGTTTTAGTCACATCCAAACTGTAATTTCTACGTTCAGCTTCATTTTGCCAGGTGGGGACATCAAAAATCAGTGGAAGGTGCTACATCTAATTTGAAAAGTGATGGTGAGTGGATTAAGTTGGGGGGGAGGGGAAGACGCGGGCACGTTTTATTCCCTTTCCTCCCGTGCACTCTGACCAGCAACTTCTCTCTCTGTTCGACAAGGGAGAAGGGAGAGGAAGGCATAAGAAGGGGGGGGGGGTTGCGGAGAGGGGTGGGAAATGGGACAGGAAAGTTTTCTCTCAGGATGGCAAATGTGAACTGAAAACGCTTTGGAACTGAAATGACATCTTATTCCACCCCACCTGATTGCTCAGCGAAAATGGAAAATTTCACCTCAATAACCAGAACCAGCTGTCACCCTGATCTTCAATTACACACGTCAGGGCCACCGTGGCCTTGGCGGCGCGGGGTGGGGGGGTAGGGGGAGTGAGGGGCTCCTCTCCGGTCTGACTCAGCTCCAGTGCGGGGAGCACTAAGGCCTGGGCAGTCTGTGCTCAGGGGCCTCTTCGGCAAAACCGACATTTTTGATGAATTTAGGTGACCCCCCTCAATTATTTAAAACATGCCATAAGCAAGTCACGAAATACTCACAGCTTTCTTAGAGATGGCAAAGTGGAAAATGCATTGGGATGAATGATGGCAATTTTGTTCCAGGCTAAATTCCTATTTAAAAAAAAAAATAAGGCAAATGAGAGGATTATATATTCTTAAAAAAGTTGTGTGACGTTTTACCATATATATTACATTTTTCTGCCAGATTTTAACTTCCATTCAGGACAAAACAATGAGCTTATCAACTCAGCCCTTAGGTAAAGATATTACTATAAAATGACTGAAGAGGGAACTTTAAATCAACCTTGTTTTAAATCAATCAAGGAAAAATCATGCAGGTGGATATTTTAGATTTTACTCTCTGTTTGCTAGAAAGTAGACTGAAACAGGCTTGTGAAATTTTATGAGGGCGTTTCTGAGATGAGTGGGGGTGGAGGAGGCGTAAGAGACAGGACCTTCTGAGGGTCTTCCTCTGACAAATTCCAAGTGGATGAAATGACCTGAATGTTTAACAAAACTCAGCAACGCTTTCTGTACATTGTCAGGTATGTCAGGCTGCAAGAGAAACACTGAGAAGTATTAAAAAAAAAAAAAAAAGAATTTCCAGTAAAGGAGATGCACGTTTAAATTCTTAACTGCAAAATAAACCGAAAGGGGCTAATATGTTGGAAATAAAATCCTTTAATAATGAGGCAAACCTACAATTTATGGAGAAATAAAATTCACTACACACACACACACACACACACACACTGAAATGTAGATGATTCAGCAGGAATAAGAACTTCCACATTTCAAAAAAGGAACAGTGAACTTAAAATTTGTCTTTTTAAAATGCCTAATGAGTGTAGCGAAAGTGGAGACATCTGAGGAAATTGAAAGTGATCACAGTCAACTTTTCTCTGGCGTAGATGAGGGGTTTATTTATGATACTGGGCCTCCCGAGTTACCTTGGAGAAATGGTCTTCACAGAACACTCATATTCTCATCTGAAAGGCTCCCTAAACTGGATGAAACGGGAAGGCTTTCTATTTTGATCCGCCGGGATTCCAGAACAGAAAGCAGTTTGGCTAGCAAGGGGAGGCCACGGCAGGGAAGGAGTGGGGAAGCTCCAAACGGGCTTGGGTGATTGAGTGAGGAGACTGTCTTCTCCTGAGCTGCTCCTAAAGTCTCTGTCCAGTGAGGGGAGCAGGTCCTACCCTCTGTCAAAGTCTCTGGTGGCTTTAAGGGGAACATGGGTGCCCCCGGTGAGCCTCACAGAGGGCAATATCAGGATTGGAGGCCAAGTCCTGCCACGGGGCTTTATAGCATTTTGACTGGATTTCGAGTAAATATGGGAGAATTTGTATGCTCAAAGGACTGTAATTCCTCTCCTATTTGTACACCCGAGTGCTGGAATCCCCCCAGCAGCCCCCAAGGAGCCATTTCCGCTCTCCCGCCCTGTTCCGTGCCTGGGGCTGACCCTGGAGGCAGCACCCTACTGCTCGCAGTTGGATTCCCAGTGGAAGCCCAGGACAGAGAACTTGGGCACTGGTGCTCCTTCTCTGCTTTGGAAGCTTGTCTCTGGTGGCAGCTGCACGCTTTCTCAACCACGGCCTCCCTTCTCTGTGCCCCTGTCCCTGCAGCTTCGGCCTTGGCCATGTTGTTGGTTTCTGCACACCCATCGCTCGCGTGCTCCCGGCCAAGCCCCGCACAAGTGACTCTTCATTAGCAACGTCTGGGGTGAAATCTACTTCCTGCCAAGACCCTTACTGAGCTACCTTAAAAGGGCATACACTTGTTGTAATAGTGATAACAACGAGAATAATAATGATACTATTGCATATTTACTATGTGTCAGGTTTGGTTATGAGTTGTGGGTTTTTGTTTTTGTTTTACATGGATTGTCTCATGGCTGTCACCACAACTCTAAGAGGTAAGTGTTACCAGCAGCCCCATTTTCCTGGTGAGGAGTAAGTACACAGCATTCAGTGACCTGCTCAAGGTCACTGAATCATCTCAGGAGCTGGGATTCAAACTCAAGCTGACTGACATCAGAGTCCCCGATCTTTTTGCTCAGAACATGTTTGAAATTCTTAAGTAAATAATGAGAGAGCCACTGCACTATACCCTGGGGTCAGACGATGAAAAAGTTCTGGTCATTTTTAGGTAGGGCACAGTCTACGCTTGGCAGTGCTGAGTGTTGGGTCCTGTAGCAGAGACCGTGCAAAGGGCATCAGCAGAGCAGTACGGGCTCTTGTTCTTACAAGGGCACGAGCAGGGGGCAAGTCAAGAGTGGGGAGGAATCCGACGGGCAGCAGGAACAGGGGAACTAGCCACCATGTGTCAGAGGCCTGGGAACATGTGGGTGGGAGTCGGGAGATTGTACTAGGAGGTTGGAGTCAGATTTTGAAGGGCGGTGCTGGGAAGTCTAGGCTTGATCTTGAAGGGGGCTAACGAGATTCTTGAAGCAGGGAAGCACCATGATGAGATTTCTATTTGAGAAAGATTCTCTTCAGAGAATGGGATGAATGAGTGGAGACGATGGCGGAAAGGGTGGTTAGGCGGATGATGGTGGTGACCCAGCGAAGTCATTCCGTGGGCCTGTGGCAGAAGAGTGGATGAACTGGAGGTGGCAGAGTTTGGTGAGTGACAGATATGAGGTCTAAGGGGCAGGAGGAATTCAGGGAGACTCGGACACGGAGTCTTCAAGGTCTGTGTCCCGTTCTTCTGGTGTCGTTAGAGGTCAGCCTTTTGTTTTGTGTGTATACGAAAAAAACATATATGTATTTTTGGTGAGAACATTTAAGTTCTATTATATTAGCAAATTCCAATGACATAATACAGTGTTATCAACTATATCAGCCTTTTAAAATGGAACTGACTTTTGGAAAGAGCCAGAACTCCAACTGGGTGAAAAAGGTAATGAAATTAGGTAATGTATTTTTGTTTCACATTTATTAAAATAAAAGTAGAACTTCACAAGCTGATACCAAAATTAAGGAACGGGCAACATATTTAAATTCAGAACAAGATAGTTTTCAAGATAAATTTTTAGGAGAAGATGTTTTGAGGAATGATATTATTTTACGAGGATATAGTCTCTTAAGTGGTAAGAAAAACCTTAGGGGGTCGCCTGGGTGGCTCAGTTGGTTAAGCGCCAATGCTTAATTTTGGCTCAGGTCATGATTTCAGGGTCGTGAGACTGAGCTCCTTGTCGGGCTCTGTGTTCAGTGGGGAGTTTGCTTGGGATTCTCTCTCTCCCTCTGCCCCTCCCCCTCCCCAGTCACTCTCTCTCTCTAAAATAAATAAATAAATCTAAAACAAAAAACCCCAACACTTTAGGGGAAAAAAGGGGTTTTTAACAAAATATACCAGCGTTTAAACATTACATACTGTCATTATGCATCAAAATTACATTGAAATTCAGTTTCAAGATGAAAAAGATCTGTCACAGAAAACAATCCGTTACCAAGTTGTTTTTTTTTTTAAATTTATGGTTAATATATGGTATTTTCGCTCATAAAATGAATTAGATACTGTATTTACAATTCTCAGTCATCTGATCAGCAGCAGCGTTTTCCAGGGCATCTGTGCTCAAACCTTAGTGCACTTGTTAATATGCAGATTGGACCCACCTGAGAGAGTCTAACTCAGGAGGCAGGTGAGGGCCTGGAGCCTGAATTCTTTACANTAACTTTGAGACACACACCGAGAACTGTTTACCCAGGAAAAATGAACAGGCAAGAAGAATTGTATGGGCATCCCATTTCTGTGTGGAAAACGATCCCTACCAATTCCAGGCTGCTGACAGAAACACGTTTCGTAGGCAAGTCAACAGCTTGGCCTCCTTCTTCTTTATCCAAGTTCCAGGTCAGAGAGCAGATTGCAAATTTAAGACTTTTGAATATATTCCCGAAAATTATCACGAGCAAGAGATTTGCCTTTTCATAGCATAAATAGGCACAAAGGTCCAACAACACCCGTATACAGCGGAAAGAAAATACTGGGGCAGAAAGCGCTCTGTGTTGGGGAAGGAGCTGGGAGGCAGTACTCACAGAGCTCGGAGGCTAAGCAGCTGCTGGAAAGTGTCACCTTTAATTTCATAGATCTCATTATGCCGCAGGTCTCTGAAATGACAGAGTTCCACAGATTGATTTCAAAGTCACTGGTTTCAAAGATTAGTCTTCAGAGAACTTCTACAGACAGATTACCTGCCCTCAAAGGAACGAGGTGTGACTATCAAGTGACTGATTTAAAAGTTTTTGTTTTGCTTAAAGAAGAACATTTCAATTTATACACTTAAGTGTTGCCTCTCTTTCGAAGCAACGAGTTCCTCTGGGTGGGCGTAAAACTGAGTTCCAAACGCCAGCCTCATTCAATCCCTAGGTGCCTGGTCTGCCTTTTGAGCCTTTCTAGTGTTCTCTGAGGGTCTTTAAGAGAGTCAAATCCTTACCTTTTAAAGACAGATTTGCCTTTTTTTCTCTCTTAATCACCCAAAGGCTTTCAGAGAAAAACGAAGTGGGGAAAAATAGATGGTTAATATCGTTTTGATCAAAACCGAAGTATGACTTTAAAGCAATAAGGCTGTTGTTTTGCGGAGGCAATTTTAAGAAAGGAACGTTAAAATGTTTCCTGCATACGTAGCATCAATGGCATCTCGAATATGACAAATACGGCACCCCCTCTAAAGATGCCTATTGTGAAACAAACACGCAACAAACCCAAGTCCCTCCCATATTTACAAATAATACCGCTAGTTGGATATGTAAGTTCAGAAAAATCCCCAAACTCCTCAGCACCAATCTGGGGTGGAAAGAGCACAATAAATGCTTTACTCACAGTACAATGCATGGTAAAATAATATTATCTATGTTCCCCAAGTTAATAGCCATCCTACACAGTCACACCTTGTGCGTATGAGAAGGGAAAGCACCAAATGTCTCCCCAGTGAATCACGGGGGCAACAAACCAATGACCCCTGCAAATGTGAGTTTTGGCTCTTGTTTTTTGTTAAGTGACTTTGAGACCTATAGACATACATTTTCTGAAGCTTTTGGCAGACCGAAAAACTGGGTAAATCTTCTAGCAGGTTGTAAGATAGATCTCTGGAAAACAGAAGGTACAAAAGGGAAAATCTGTTACATATTAATCCTAAGGAAACATGTTTTGCTCTCCTTTCCCCTCCAAGATGATATGTCTCCCAAAGGCAGACTCTGAATGTTTCCCCAGTCCTGACACGGAGCAGGTAGTCATAGGCATTATTGGATTAAGCACAGATCCAAACGTTTACTGAAATGTAGCTGTTGTACTTCTTTAATTGATTTAAATAATTTACTTAACGAATTTATTTATATTTTCTTAGTGATGATCTACCATGTTCTAGCTATTATCTTACTGAAATGAGTACAAATTAAATTAAATAATTGTGCCTCTCTAAGAGCTGCTATATCTCTGCAGCTAAGAGAATCATTGTTGGTTCTTTTCTAATCAACTAAAAAAAAAAAAAAACCAACAACAATTCAAAACACAGCACTAACTTTGAAATCAATCACTGCAAGGGGGAAAAATCTAAGAAAGTCTTCAGCCAAAACTCAACAAATTAGAGAATAACAAAAACATCTGGACATATTTATAGTATAATATAACTAATCTAAAACAAGCCACGGTAATTTGCAGAAAGCTTAAAAAATGAAAGCTGGTAGGTAAAGTAACATAGATACTTAAAAAAAATCTTGTCTCATGTTTAAAAAGTTATCAGCTAATCAACGAACACACTTTCATGCTTGATTCTAATTCTTAAAACCAGATCACCACTACGCAACTGAAAAATCCATAGTTTTCTAAGAGGCTTTTAAATTATTTTGTGCTTGTAATTGAGCACTCTGTTCGACATTTATTGAACAAATGGAATTTATCTAGAAAGACAGTTCATTTACTACACATAATAATGCAGATGAAGCTGTTTGCCAACACAAATTTGTAGTTTATACTAGAGGTTTGAAAGACCAAACCAAAAATGAAAAAACTCCAAACCACACCCCACACCTATGCACAAATGCATCCGGTTAACAAAATGGTGTATATTTAAAAAAATAGTGAATGTGATAAAATGGACACACATATCATCACAGCTGATAATAACTTGGTTCACTCGTTTCCACAGACAACAAGGGGAGAAATCTGTATACCTCATAGTGGAGATACAGAAAACCTCCTTCGACTACCTTCTGCCTACTTTCTACCTAATGATTTTCATGGCTAACACTTACCAAGCACTTCTTAACTACAGACACCATGTTTACAGCTTTACCTAAATTATTTCATTTAATCCTTGTGGTCACCTTATGAGGAAGTTACTAATTATCACCAGACAGTGTGAAATAATTTGCTGGTGAAAGATCACCAGCTTCTTAGTGGGGAAAGCCACACACGGTCAAGTAATTCCCCTGGAGGTGAAGAAACTTGGGGGGCAATTTCAACAGTGAAGTTTCCTCATGTAACAGGCACTCCGCGGATGATTCAGTCAAAGGAGGGGAGCTCGCAGACCTAGGCTTCTAGAACATAGAGAAGACTGTAGTAGAGTTGAGACCCTGAGTTCTACTCTCAACTTCAACCGATTCTTAAACTTGGTCGATACACGGCCAAAGCATTATGCCTTTTTCAGTCCTCCTTAAAGGAGAAGGTACCCGTTCAGCCGATCTTGCAGGGAGTTGTTAAGAACACATCAAAATTAGAGGTTGAAGTGCTTTGAAACTGACAAGCTCCTGTGGTTAGTGTATTTCTGTTCTTTCACACCTTTCAAGTTTCAAATGGAGGAAAGAAGAGCTTGAAGAAAGAATAACGGTCTGAGGGGAGGGAGAAAGATGTTGACTAAGAGCTAACACTGCCTAAGAGTTTACAGGGTTCCAGGTGTGGGTATACGCATTTGACATGTAGTAACTCACTTAATCTTCATGATGGTCCTCTGGAGGAAGTGGCTGTATCTCTATTTTATAGATTGGGAGATGGAGCCTCAGAAGGAATAAATCACTTCCTCAAGATATCTTGCTGGTATAGAGAGAGACTGGATTTGAACCAGAAACACAGACCTCAGAGCCTTTGCTCTGAACCAATTTGCCAGTCAGCCGCCATTGATGCAGTTCTAGCCCTGGGTGGTTTACTGTTTGCGATGTGACTTAGTGGAGACAGATGCAGTTTAAATACTGGCTGCTTACATGCTAGTTACAGCATGTGAAATTCTAGTCCTGTCATCGAGCCAGTTTCCTCGAGAAATGAAGATAATTACACCTGGGTGTGGTAGGTGGAATTCTAAGATGGCCCCTAAGATGGCCACCACCTGATATACATGTACTTTCTCCCGGTTATCCAGTCAAACTTCCTGTATTTGATTTGGACTCTGCTCCTTTCTTGAAGTGTGACTTCGACAAATGTGCTTCGCTTCCCTAATTCTCAGTTTCCTCATCTGTATCTACAACTCAGAGGGCGATGTGGAGTGAAGGAGACTTACTCCATATTCCCTGCCCTTCTACATGGATGGCTGACTCCAAGGCTGTGTTGTGTTCGTGCAACCCCATATCACTGAACTACTGAAGTCTGAAGTGGCTAGGGGGCTGGGGTGGGGGAAGGCAGACTCATTTGGCAGACATTCCCATTCTTCCACTTAACATTTGTAGTGTTGCTTGTAGTTCTGCTATGAGGTGAAGCCTGTGGTGGAATTATAGGCGTTTGACTGACACAGATGTCTCCCGTGTGAGAACAGAGCCATGACAGGAGACTAAGGGTCCGTTCGTTAAGTCTCCACAGTGCAGGAGAGGATGACAGTAGGGTTGGGAGTTGAGGGAGAAGGCTAAAAATGGAAGGTCAAAACAAGGCTCTTCAAACTCCTGTAAACTACTATTCAGAAGGGAAAAGCAGAGGGAAAGAAAAAGCTCCAAGTCACCAGAAATCACATATGCAAACGGTTTAACCGCTAGTTGGAAACATGAGAACGCGGCACCCACAACTATACCGGTAGAATGTTTGGTCGCCTTTATCAAGGTTTGTATGGGTCCGATAACTTAATTTTTTATTTTGGCATCCACATTGGGTTTTTGATCCATTATGCAACTTTTTTCTGCTCTGCAAAGCCTCGAAGGGGGAAATGAAGTTATCTAGGCTTGTTCATAGCCCTTTTCTCACAAGAAATGTGTGCCAGTTGAGACTCTAACGGGGACTGACTGGAACTTGGGAACAAAGGGTGCGCTGCCACCATTACTGGGGTCACATCAGAGAACCACTTCCCCGCCCTGTTGGAGCCCAGCAAGGAAAGAACCTTCTTCCCTTTTCAAGGATTATTGAAAGAACGCCTGCCATTTCGCTCCTAAATGGAGGTTGCCTATCTACACAACGTCGCTGCCTTCCTGATACGCACAGCACTTGCAGATCAGGTAGCTGGTCACAGGCGGTTTGAGGAAGAGATGAGATCTGGGCTCCAGTTAAAGTCCTGTTGAAACACAAGCCAGGCATAATTCTTTTATTCCGGAATCACACAGTGACATATTTTTATTCACTGACTTTAAGACTGGTCAGGCTTCAAGGGCAGTGCACGTTCTGGGCCAAGTCAAGAGCTTAATCAAGTACTTACAGACTCTCGAGGCTCGCAGTTCCAGTTAAATCAGGAAACTCAGTAATTTGTGAGGCGCCATTCAGAGTCCTAGAAGGAGGGGTACATGAGTACTACTGGAAGAAGATTCCAGAAAGGGGTAATTTTAGCGCCATTTTCAAAGCACTTTAACTTAAAATATTCATTTGGTTTTTACAGTACCCCTGCAAGGGGGAAGCCATCCGTAAGAGAAAAACCTACAGCGTTCTTAGTTCGGGTAAATGTTGAAAAGCGGATCTTCCAACAAGCTGGATGGGGTTGTCATAGAAATGTCTGAAAGAAATCCAAACACCAATGTCTTAGTATAAAAGGTGAACGACAAACGAATACCTGTTCAAAATGTCAACAGACACATTAAATGAATTAATCTTGGTTGTACTATATTGTATAACATTCCTGATTACTTGGTAAAACACAAAAGTGTTTTAACTCATGACAAGACTTTTTCTAAAAAAGATTTTATTTATTTATTTGTCAGAGAGAGAGAGAGAGTGAGGGAGCAGGGGGAGAGGAAGGCAGAGGGAGAAGCAGACTCCCTGCTGAGCAAGGAGCCCGACGTGGGGCTCGATCCCACGACCCCGGGATCATGACCTGAGCCGAAGGCAGATGCTTAACCGGCCAAGCCACCCAGGTGCCCCATGAGGAGACTTTTGGTAAGAAATCCATACTATATAAAAATGAAAATTTCTGACAGCAAGGCAGATATAAGTGACAGTTACGAAGGAGAAAAGCAAGTGAACAGACTGTAGCTATACCTAAAAATCTTTCTCTGCCTCCAACATCTGCGGCATACCCATCAAAGTGGCAAAAAGGTAACTCAAGGTGCTTGCAACCGTATCATTCAATAAAGAAAGATGAAGTTCTATAGATTCACATGAAGGTTGGATCCTCGGGTCAGATCTTATCATAACATACACGAAGGACTCTTCAAATTATTTGAGAGGAAATTTGCTATTCTGCTTTTCTGGTAACAGTAGATTTCTAAGACATTAATTACTGCTTTAAAAGGCAAGGCATTATTAGAACTTAAATATTTTGTTTCACAGATGTTTTCAATGTGATGGTATTTGAACTGTCTGGTCAATGACGCCCTACAAATAGTTCTTAGCGGAGAAGACATCCTAGTTCACCGAAATTCAACAAATATTTATTGGTGTCCACTGTGTTCAAAGTACGAGGGTAGGTACTGTGGGAATTTACAGACGGAGTCATTAAGGAAGCCGTCGTTAAGTATCTACCACGTGCCTGACATTATTCTAGATTCTGGGAGTTTGAAGAAGATAAAAAGTCCCTGCCCTAAAGAGGCTTGGAATCAGTAGGGATAGAACAAGTAAGAAACGGCATCACACTTCCTGGTGGATAAAGCGCTTTCATGTACAAAGCTCAGTTGATCCCCTCAACAACCTTGTAAGATCCACAGCACAGACACTTAGATACTTTTAATCTTATTTTTGGAGGAGGAAACTAAGGCTCAGATACTTTGGCAAGTTCAGTACCTCCCAGAGCTTTACTTTTCTAATTTGTTAAACTGGGATAATAAATCTGAGTTGTAGGGTTTGTGTACAAATTAAAAGAGCTCATGCTTGTGTAACATCTGGCTTGGACCTGGGTTCGACTTGTCACCCAACAAGCCCAAGTCCCCTTGTGTCCTCCTGCCCTCTGCCCTCTTCCCTTGGATTAGATCGTCGATAAGAGAAAGAGCTAGGGGCGCCTGGGTGGCACAGCGGTTAAGCGTCCGCCTTCGGCTCAGGGCGTGATCCCGGCGTTCTGGGATCGAGCCCCACATCATGCTCCTCCGACATGAGCCTGCTTCCTCCTCTCCCACTCCCCCTGCTTGTGTTCCCTCTCTCGCTGGCTGTCTCTATCTTTGTTGAATGAATAAATAAATAAAATCTTAAAAAAAGAGAAAGAGCTAGAGCTAGAATATAGGTCTTATGATTAAAAATAGAGTTTTTCTCATAATATCACACTGTCCCTTATCTATATCATATGCTTGTATGTATATCATTGTGTTCACACACATATATGTACGTAGGCACACCGGGCAGATATGAATATCCATGCTTGTGTATGTCAGTTTCACAAATAAAGAGTTATAGGGTTCTCAGGAAAGAGTTTTCTTGTGAGATCAAGAAAAACTTCATGTAATGTCATTTAGACTTTCAATAAGCATCGTGAGGGGATGGACTCATCAGAGCAAAGGAAAGAAAGAGTTTTGTTCTATGATACACTTAGTCGATCTGGGTTATGGCATCGGGTAATTGAGGAGAGCTGTGGAGAACTGGTCAGGAGACGAGACAAGAGACGATCCTGAATCTCGGTATGTTCCCCAGCAGGAGGGTGACAAGAAGGACGCTGTGATCGGCAAGACGGTTGAGGTAGTGGCTAGCAGAGGCTGGTGGCAGTGGGCTTGCGAAGCAGTTATATAGAGGACGGGGACCTCGGAGGGAGAAATGGAGACTGGGTAGCCGATGGGACAGGGGAAGCATTCACAGAAACCGGGGACTGGGGTGTGCCAGGCAGTGGCAGTGACCGACGAGAGAGAGACAGGCAGAGAAACAAGGAAAGGAGAGTTTCAGGGAGAAAATAGTGAACGCCTAAGCTACTGGATAGAAGCACTAATAAATTGGGGGGGGCTGTTAGTCCTTTCTCAAGTGGTATTAGCATATCAAAAGAGCGATTAAAAAAAAACCCCAAACCCAGTCTTGTGGCTGTAAAGAAAAAGAAGCAAAGGCCAAGCAATTTGCCAACTTTTAATATGTAAATACTCTCTAATGAGGCCTAATGTTTATTGGCAATAAACTTTAAAACACTTAGTTTGCCAACATACTGTCAGACTATTTCAGAAACGATGAATGGTATTTTCTTTTTTTCCAGTTGTCAGGGCTAATTGGGATTCCAGTTCATTTGTGACAGATACTACACGGGTCCAGAAAGCCTCTTAATAAATTGGCACAGGATGAATATCTGCCAAGAAATGCCCCTACAGTCATGTTCTACAGTTGTCCTCACTCTCCTCCTGCAGATTCGAGTCCCCTCCTGCAGGACCTCAGGCCAGTACTATGCCCCCAGCCCGCCAGGTCTTTTAACGAAGAACCATTCTAACACTTGTTTCCATCTTCCTGTGCGTCTACACGTGATCGATCTTCTGTCTGTGCTAAATGTGGAACGTGTAACTAATCATATGCCGAGCAGTAATGCTATTTTGTGCTTTTATGGTATATAAACCCTCTTATACACCTTTTAGAATATATGCAACTTTCTAGATTACAACCGAACTTATAATTGTATAAATGTGACTCAGTGCTTGGGCTTGATAACAAATAGGTACAGAAAGCCAGCATAACACAGTATCCCCCCAAACGCCCACCATCAATGGAGTCTATTGCTGTAAAGGACTCCTATTTGATTATAATAATTTATAGGGGCACCTGGGTGGCGTGGTCAGTTCAGGGTCCGACTCTCAGATTCAGCTCAGGTCTGATCTCAGGGTCTTGAGAACAAACCCTGCATCAGGCTCTGCACTCAGTGTGGAGTCTGCTTGAGTTCCTCTCTCCCTCTTGCTCTGCTCCTCCCACCCCTGCACGCAATTTCTCTCACTGAAATAAATAAATCTTCAAAAAAATAATTAATATTTCTAGTATACTTGGGTTCAAGTTCTGAATGACCAGGTGACCTTGACAATGATTCTCTAAAAATCAGTTTTATTCCTTAGAAAATAGAGATAAGCAAAAGTATGTCACAAGATTATTGTGAAGTGAGACAAGGCCTCTGAAGATATGATGGCATAATGCCATGCACACTTGTAGGTTCTAGAAAAAAAGAATCTTTTATGTTATTTCAGCATTCAGCTAAAACCTGGCCAAACATCTCTACCTATGCTTCTCTGTAAAGAATCTTATATTGACAAAGACAAAACTTGGGAATATATAGGACATTCGTTTTCTTATATTTGAAAGTGTAATACGTATTACATCTCAGGATGGAATAATAGAAAAACAACCATGGCGACTTACATTGTAATAAGAGAAGGATTGCCTACAAATGCTTTCTCGGGTATTGACTTGATATTGTTGCTGTGAAATCCTCTAGAAAGAGAGGGAAACATTTTTTAAAGAAAATAACCTGTAAGGTAACATTATGTAATAGTACCCCTTCCTTGGCAATGATCAACATCTTTGCTAACCAGGGGATAAGGTTAAATTCTTCTATGCATTTTGAAGCTTATGCGCTCTCTAGGAGAAAAAGAAATCACAAAGTGTCATCCTGAAAGAGGAATAGAGAATCTGAAAATAACAGTCGTGCTTAACGGAAGGAAGCTTACAATCTAATGTTATAAAAAGAAAATCCATCTGTTAATATCCAACAGAACACCACCGTATAACGACCTGACACAGAGGGAACCATCTTTGGAGAGAGGATTATAATCACTCCTCCTGACCCCATTTGAAGCGAGAAGAAGAGAAAATTGACTTAAGCCGCTGTGAAGTAGAGATTTAAGTAATCTCCTTAGGAGGACAAGATTTCCTGAGCTGAAGGAAGGTAGTCAGTGAGTCTGTAATAACAAATGGATTCTCCTCTGCTCGTGCTGTTGTCTGAATGGTGGAGGGGCAGAGTCAATGCTCTCTGGGTCCCGTGTGGGTCCATGTGGGCCGGCGGCTGGATGAGGTGAGCGGCAGTCTTCGGGTTGCCTGACCAGAGACCATGAGGATCTCCCAGTTAAGCCACACGTGGGGGCTCCTGAGGGAGAACCCTCCTAAAGTCTTGTGCTTCCAAACAAGCCCCGTTGCCTACCTCCTTTAGCTGAGTGTCTCATTTCTCTTGGCCAAGAGAATAGGCTCTGTGTTTATTTTCCTTTCTGAGTCTTGGAACATTCCTTACGTACGTTATTCATATTTTTAGGTACAAAGGAAAGCTAATTGAATTACAGTATATAAAAGACAATGTATGCAACCTCAGAGCTGAAAGTCAGCTTTACTTTAGTAAAATCGTGGGTTTTTAAAAATTAAATATGATTCACGAACTACTTAAAGAATGTGAAATGATGTATGCAAAAACATCACGCACAGTCCGAGGCACATGCATTTTATTTCTCTAGTCCTAGACTTACATGACCTAGAAAAGTTTGTTCTTCAAAATGCTCAGCAAATAACGGAATTCCGTGACAATTTCTATAAATGTATGAAGTGTATAGATGTTGGGGGAATATAGCTTAGGAAAAGAGTATGATTTAGAGAACTATGTATATTTTTTCTCATATACATATCTTAGAGAAATCCATTCTAAATTTTAAAAAGATTATCTAATGTTTGTGGTGACAGAATAAATTAAAATATATTTCAAGTGTACTTAGCCATTATTTGTGCAAACTTTCAAAAATTTCTAGTCAGTCACACTATGTATAATAATCAAACGTATTTTAAAGTGAATTCACGAAGAAGAGAGTTCTCCCATTAAATTTGTCCTAAATACTTACAGTTCTTTAAGGTTGGAGAGTGTCCTGATGGCAGTGGGGAACTCATCGAGATTATTATAATTTAAATCCCTGAAAAGAGGTAAATAGTATTTTCAGTTTTTCATGTAAAAATTCCTATATACTACATTTACAGAGAAAATGAATATGCTATTCCAACGGGCCAGGGTCACCGACCAAAATTCTCCTTCCTTCTCTTCACGGAGAGAGATTTTCGTGGCTTGCTGACCACCATCATTCCACCAATATCTGCGTTAACGTGGTCATTAGACTGCTCGTGAGGAATGTCAGAGTCAAGTCTCAACGGCACTGAGGTATTGAAAACCAGGGAGGGGACAGAGAGCTGTGTTAATGTGCAAGTGGGAGGGACACTGGGCTGGTTTGTTGGTGGCTTGGCCAAGTAGCTCTTCACCTGAAGCTGGCTCACCTAGCTGTCAGCTGGTGTGTGGGCTCCTCCTGGCTCCTGAATCACATCTCCCCTCTTGTTCCCACCTTCACACTCTGACGCTTCCCCCTGCTTCTCAGAGTCTCGCCTGAGGGGGCATCTTGGAGAGCGGCTGCACCCCCGACTCCTGTAGAGTGCCTGGGATTCTCCCCGCCTCGGTCCGGGATGACAGACGGCCTGCTTCTGGAGGGCTGCATGCGGTACGGGGCACTCTCAGGGAGCGCCTCGGGTCTAGAGTTTCTTCAGGGTCACAAATAATGATTCAGACCAGAAGTATGTTTTCCTGGGTCTGTGAGGCAAAGCTCCACGTTACCCTTCACGCACAGAGATGGCAGGGCCAAACCATTTCAACTCATTCATTTCTCTATCTGTTATGACACAAATGGCTTTTCAATTCCATTACTCAGACTAAGTCCACCTTATATCTACGACTTCGTATGAAAAAGTAATTGCCTCCTAGTCTCGGGGAATGGCAGATTTCCCAGATGACGCAGAAAAACCTTTTGGTCAGGCAGTCAGATGTGGTTAGATCTTCCTCTATGGAGAAGAATTGCTTTTTAATTTTAAGAGAGATAATTTGACCGAGTTAAACATGAATCAGGATTCCTACTTGTCTGGCACAAACCATCCTTAAGCTATACTGCAGGCAGGAAACTCGTGTCTTGTGTGGACATAAATTTTCTTCCTGTTTGTAAATCTCTCCAGATGCTGTGTTTTGATTAAACGGAGGATTGGGTCCTTATAAATTACTTGGGTTTCTAGTGAGGGAAAGGAAGAGGTTGAGAGTAACCAATTTACTGATCCTCTGTAGCCCTGGGCAAGGCCAGGGGAGGGTGAGGCACAATGAGACTCTTATGAATTTGCCCTGAAATGTCTGACTCTATGGTATTTACATGAAATCCTGGGTCTTCATCTCAAACATGGGAAAGAAAAAAAAAAAAAAAAGAATGAAAAACTATTTACGGAAATACCCTTCAAAGCCAATGTTGTTTTTTGTTCCTCTTGTGTTGGAAAGGACTGGAAGGTGCTTTCCGTTCCTAAGATCCCAAGCCCAGCCCTGTGTAGATAAGGGAGAAGTTCTAATTTTCCCGAGCAGCTCCTAAGAATAGCTTGCTTATACCATCAAGTTGACTTCAAAGTTCTGCCTGGATAAGTTCCGCTTTGGCG
Source organism: Ursus maritimus (assembly GCF_017311325.1). NCBI lineage: Eukaryota > Metazoa > Chordata > Mammalia > Carnivora > Ursidae > Ursus > Ursus maritimus. The sequence continues at coordinate 12,945,864 of NW_024424564.1, read as the reverse complement.
TCTCCTTAGGGGGATGATTCCTCCCTTTTAAGAGGAAACACAGAGTGACGGAGTAACCCGGGAAGCAGAGCTGGGAGTGCTCGCTGACCTGAGCCACCAACAACAGATGGTCCGTCAGGAAATCGTCAGACTCAGACCTGATTAGAAGCTAAACTGACCATGTAAAAATGCTAAGCTCTGGGTGCAAATGAATAATAGCTCCAAGGCCACGGGAGAGGTGGTCTTCGCTCAGAGCCACCACTGTAGATTCAGTGGCCCTGTATGGCTTATTGTTCTTGAGTATTAAAAATATGGGGGTGAGAGAGCCACAGCTGGAACCCCACAACACTCAGGACTCCCACACCCTCATTATACCTCTCTCGCTCATCTAGGGCAGTGAAGAGCAGCTCCTCCCTTGAAACGGCTGGGGCCTGGGGAGGCCCATGAGAGCAGGAGAGCTCTTCTCGTCGTGGCTCTGGGAAAGACTCTGGGCGGTCAGCTGGCTGGACTCTATTTTTATTATAGGTACCAACTCAGATCTGAGCTCTTGACCTATTCTTTGGAAGCACTGTACGCTGGTAAACCTGGATTTCACAGTCAAACTAGAGAAGAAGCAAATCCCAGATGCTACTGCCTGGATATGTCATGTTGGTAACGTAACTTAAACCTGACTAGAGCTTACAGTGGGATGGTGACAGGGGCTCTCATAGGATGGGTGTAGGATTAAGAAACCACGTATGCCGAGTAGTGCAGTATTTGGGTAGAAACCTACCCAATAAATGGTAGCTAGTATTACTTTTTAGTTTTTCGAATCGCTTTAGTGTGAACCTTTGTTGTTTGCTAATGGGACACCTGTTCATCTCAGATTAGAGAGTCCAGCATTTGCCTGGTCGGTATCCTCCCATTGGATGGGGGGAAGGGGCAGGAGGTACGGCAGACCAGACTCATGAATAGTGAGCCTGAGTGACAGTATAGAATGGATCCCTGACACAGAGTACACATTCCTAAGCAAACAGTCGCTGCTCAGTAGAGAACATCTCATTTAGCTTATAATGATTCTAACTAATCTACCACTCTTGTTAGATGAAAATAAAATCTCAGTGTTATTAGCTGTGTGTGTGTGTGTGTGTGTGTGTGTGTGTGTGTGTGTGTGTAAAATAAAGCCATCGTAAATATCTGTTTAAAGCTCAGGCAATTAACCAAACCAAACAGCAAGTTTGACTTTAAGGCTATTTTGATTCCTTCAGAATACTCATGAAAACACTGAAGAAAGGGAAACAAATAAAAGGTCAACTCACAAAGTCTCTAGGCTGTGGAGCCCATCAAAGCATTTCTTTCCCAGGGAGTGAATTCTATTGTTATGGAGATGCCTGCAGGAGAACATTACAGACAGTCATGAAGGCACACTGCTCAGGGAAACTTCGGCACAGCATCTGATTGCATAAACCCAAGACACTGAAAGAATGTGCTAATTATATATAAGAAATGCCTTGTTTAACTTTTTTTTTTTCAAGGCTATATGACCCATCCACTCTCACCCTAGATGATTCTATACCAATGGGTTTGAGATATCAGGGAGTGTGTAATCATAGAGGCAACATGAGTGATAAAAGTAAATTTAGGTTGTTAAGCTAGCTTTCGAAGGTAGGATGCTAAGCAGATTCTGGCCATCATTGACAAAGGAAGGATGGAGGGAGGGTCCTAGTGTACTACGCACATTTTCTATTAAAGCTGCTGGCTTATAATGGCTATGTTCCCAGGGTGGGAACACAGGTTAAGAGGCAACAACAATTTTAGCCACAGAGAATGGTGATCATATTTTTTTGGCTGCCCAAGGAGGTTAGTTATCTTGACGTAGTATTAACGTGTATAATTATCATCTTTGGCTCAATGGTAATTCAGTTAAGTCAGGGCCAATGAGAACAGCTGTGTATAGAACTGAAAACTGGACCAAGTCCCAAGGGATTTTTGGAAAATGGCTTCAGGAGAAGAGGGTGAAAAAGAATAGCTGGGTCTCTGGAAATCCATTCCCTTAGGCAGAGGAAAAAATTAAAGCACACACCCATCTTCTGGTGGGTCAGTGGTATCATCGTTATATGCGTGAGTCAGTAGAGAAATCTGTCAATATCACCCGACTGAGGTTTTGTTTATTTGTTTTTGCAAAGATTTTATTTATTTATTTATTTTTATTTATTTATTTAATTTGAGAGAGAGTGAGAGAGTGAGAGCAGGTGAGCAGGGGAGGAGAAGGAGAGGGAGGGGAAAAGAGTCTCGAGCAGACTGTGTGTGGAGCTGAGTGCAGAACCAGACCTGGGGCTCGATCCCACGACCCCAAGATCTTGACCTGAGCCGAAATCAAGAGTTGGGCACTCAACAGACTGAGCCACACAGGCGCCCCAACTATGGTGTTTATTCTAATAAATCTATGTCGGTTTCATGTGAGATTTTTGTGACATTTATTGAAGATCTTGTACATGCAACACATGGGGGAAGGGGATTGAGGGGAACCTAAAAAGATGGATAGGATGCTGGCCAGCCCTCCAAGGAAGATATACTATAATACGAGAGAGATGGGTCATCAAGAAAATTGGAATAATTGAAGGCTGTGGTGGGCCTGTGGGCGGGCACGGAGCAAAGGGAGAAACAGGGCAGGAGAAGCCTTCCTCAAGGTTCCTCTGCAAACGCTTCTCCCAGCCTTTCAAGCAGCTGCTTTTTCCTTTATCAGCCTTGACTGACCATTATATTATACACATGGGGCATATAGCTACACTCTTAAAGGAGACGGATTAGTTTTCAAACGATTACTTGAGAAGCATTTTGATTTACTTAAAATAATGAAATCTAGAGCCATCGGGAAAAAAGCCACACAAATGCATGCTCTCTCTCAATGGTTTGTCCTTACTTCTCTTGCCTTGGTAGGGGTTCAAAAATATTTATTAAATAATAAGGGCATATTCCACTTTGACCTGAATTATAAATTATTATCAGAAATGAGGAATTTGTATTCGCTTCAGTCACTGGACTACCTGTACAGTCTGACGGTTGCCTGAATATACACGGGCTTCCCTATGACAGAGGTCATAGTCTATCTTCGAATGCCTCGCGGTGCTTGGCACTTTATTTATTTGACAGAGAGAGACAGCAAGAGAGGGAACACAAGCAAGGGGAGTGGGAGAGGGAGAAGCAGGCTTCTTGCTGAGCAAGGAGCCTGATCAGGACTTGATTCCAGGACCCTGGGATCATGACCTGAGCCGAAGGCAGATGCTCAAAGGCTGAGCCACCCCGGGGCGCCCTTGAATGTGGCTGAATTCTTTAACACAAGTAGAACATTCGAGAGTCACGTTGGGGAGGAGCTCGGGGGTTTTCCTCCCTGAAAATGTCCCTATTCAAGGTTTGAAGGGCCAGCACTTGAAGGCCAGCAACGTCCTGCAGTGAAAATTTAGAAAGTGTAAAGAGAGAGAAAATCAAACTTACAGAACTACCAAGCTGGAGAGGTTTCCAAATGCATAGTCTGGTATGTGGTGTATTTTGTTCAGGGCCAAGGTCATGGCCTGCAGCGCTGATAAACTTCTGAAAGCCTGGACAGGGATTTCTGTCAAGGCGTTGTCATCTAGCCACAAGTGCCTCAGGGAATGCAGGCCACTGAAACAGCTGGGCGGCACGTAGCTGATGTGGTTGGCATCCAGCCGCCTGGGGAAGAAAGCAAACAAGGATGGTAAAGAGGGCAAAGCCCAGGCAGGAGATCAGGCCTTGCAGGAAAACTCTCGATATGCTGACAAACAGGCACGAAGCCGGGCTCAGGGCCCTCAGGGTGCCCAGGCATCCGGAACATCTTCCTCGCTCGTGAGTAGAACCATGGCTTCTTAGGTCCAGCTGGCCATTGAAATTCCACAGAGCTATGATTCCCTTCCAGGCTTGTGGGTAACACACCTCCATGCACAGAAGTGGCCTCCCCCGAAGTACGAAGCTTCAGCGTGATGATCTTTCGGTTTTCCCCTCTGGCACCCTTTCTCTTCCCCCTCACCCCAAGCCAAATACATGCCTCTTTCCTCCTTTTTTTCATTTGAGAGAGAGACAGAGAGAGAGCATGAGCAGGGGGAGGGGGAGAGGGAGAGGGACAAGCAGCCCCCCCTCAACCCCCCTCCCCCACTGTCTGCTGAGTGTGGAGTCAGTAGCGGGGCTCGATCCCAGGACCCTGGGATCATGACCTGAGCTGAAGTCAGATGCTTAACCGCCTGAGCCACCCAGGTGCCCCCACACCTTTGCTTTCTCTGGACTGTTCTGAACCTACAAAACCTACTCTTCCACCAATTTGCTCACTGAGCCCTGGGAAAAGATCTCGGTATTTGAAAGGAACTGAGTCATTTTAAAGGCTGTTAGAGATACGCCTCAGGGAGAGGAGAGGCGGCCCCTCCCTTTGTCTCAGTACAGTGCTGATAAAAAGCCTAAAAACTGCAGGCTTTCTTGCTCATCTAACCATTTGCACTGGGCAGATATTTGTTTTTCCTGACATTTTAAACAAATAATAAAATTAGCATCTTTCCCAGCTTTTGCTTCTTTCCTCCACACACCCTTTTTTTTTTTTTTTTTTGTTAAGTGGGGAAATATATCTAAATATAGGTCCGGGTTATGAGACGTTGCCACTTCGGGGCCAGCAGAGGGAGTGCAATGCACTTATTTCGCCCCGTCCCACAGAAACAGTGGCTGCAGTGACGAGGCCTGAACTGTCCTTAGTGGAAATTGCAGTTTTCCGTAAGGTGCACGAACGACAGAACCCCCAGCACCCGGCTATACTTCCAATGGCCCTCGCTCCTTTTCCAGTCTGTTCTTAAGGCTCATTTGTTTGCATTTTCAAAGCCAGGATTTAAAAAAAGAAGGGTTGCACTTTAAGAGGTCCCTGTCTGAGGAAGGATTAGAAAATCACGAGTGGATTTTGGAAAATGTTTTAGGAAGCATGGAAGACTAAACAGATGCAGGAAGTGCACCAGGGGCATGGAATCAACCCTTTCCAACCAAATGTAAACAATTTAGAAATAGAATTCTCTGCGGTCGGGCGCTAATTAATCTCTTTGGAAAGCAGCTTTCTGGCTTTTGGTCACAGTATGTCACTTCACCTGTCCTCCGGCTCCTACTTCTAGTGACTGAATGGGGACAAGTGATGCCTTCAAGGCCCAGGACCAGGTTTTGATAATAACTGAGATAAGGTCACTTGGAACGAATTTTAGGAGTTTGGTGTCTGAGCCACTCACAATTAAATGTCCAGCAGGGCGACAATTTTTGTAGGCAGCAGAAACACAGATTGGGACTATCTCAAGGTTCTGTCAATCAACGGAACCGGCAATGCTTAGGAAAGCTCGGCGCTGCCTCTTTCCTGCTGTGCCAGTGATCCCACGTTCGGCCCAGGTTCCAATGCGGTGTAACTTCATCAGGGGCGAGGAGCTCATGGTTTTCCCGTGACCAGAAGTGAAGCCCGTGCATCAACTCTCCTTAACGACGGCACGGGTTAAAGAATGAAGACTTTATTTAAGTAATATGAACTTCCCGTTTGAGGTGACACGTTGTGTGATTAGTGCCAGTTGCTTATGTAATAAAACAACATGGGGGTTCTAAGGGTCCTGAAGATGACTCATCCTCAACGGTACACACGCTGGAGCCCGTGTACAGAAGAGGCTCTCTCAGCACTGAGGCCGACGCTCGTCTTCTTTGATAGCTAAGTTCCCGCTAATGTCACTGCTGGGTCTTGAAGTGACCTTGGTCTGTTTTCAATGTTAATAAATCCATTTCTCTGGATAAATGAATTTATGAAAAAAAGTAATTTATGATTTATGATTCCGGAATCACTTTTTTTTTGTCCTGGAAAAAAGAAGGTAACCTGCCCTCCACACAATTTGCTGTCTGAAGTGAAATGAGTAAGACAGGGCACTTCTGCACAGTCCTATCACTTCCTACCCTAATACCCCAGACCCCACGCTTGGGTATCCTGAGCGCGGCACTAAAACGCGTCTCTGCCTCAATGGTTCCCTCATCTAAGAAGCTCCTGATAAACCGGACTCGCTCTAAACGCAGTATTCTTTAGTCCACGTCCACCTGCCTCAGTGGTCCAAACCTAACTCAGAGAGTGGAATATTGTTCACAGTCAGAGGCTTTATCTGACTTAATCTTAACAGAATATCGGAAGGCTAAACCGGAGGATGGAAGTAATTATCCAGCAACTCGGACAGGTGGCTCCCACAGAACAAGGTTAAGACTGTGGACAAAGCAGCTGGCAGGGGACAAGTTGTGCCTATTCAGTGAGTAAACAAAGAGCTCATATTGTGTCAATCCAGTCTTTTGGGGCAGCTGGGCATTTTCTACTCACAGGCTTGGAAAAGGCAATATTTAAGTAGTGGTGTGTAAGAAAAACATCACTACAGCGTACACACATGAAAATGCGGTTCTAGGGGCGCCTGGGTGGCGCAGTCGTTAAGCATCTGCCTTCGGCTCAGGGCGTGATCCCGGCGTTATGGGATCGAGCCCCACATCAGGCTCCTCCACTGGGAGCCTGCTTCTTCCTCTCCCACTCGCCCTGCCTGTGTTCCCTCTCTCGCTGGCTGTTTCTCTCTGTCAAATTAATAAATAAAATCTTAAAAAAAAAAAAAAAAGAAAATGCGGTTCTAGAATATTATCAGGGACAACAAAAATAACCACGTTATGTGGTTCCACTTTTTTAACTGTTTGTTATCATTTCTATTTCATACCAAGTCACAAAGGGTGCGTGCCCATGCTTGTGCACACGTGTACGTGTGCGCGTGTGTGTAGGCAGCTTAGAATCTGAATTAGTGCAGAGATTTGGGACGAGAAATGTCAGGTCCAAGTCAGTATATAGTAGCTGTGTGACCATGGCCAAGTCAACAGACCTCAGCCTTCACACCTGTAAAATGGGGGTAACACTTCTCTATTTTATAAGATTGTTTTACGATACGATTAAAGGAATGAATATAACAAACTATAAATCACCTTCATGATTTAAAATTATTATTACTTGAGGCTGGTTAACAGTTTGTATTTTTGTTTTTTTTGACTTTCAGAAAAAAAGAAGTAAACTCAAACTTCGCCTGAGTCAAAAGTTGGCTAAAAGGAGTACTACGTTGTCGGTGAATTGTGGTTCTGAAAAATGCTACTTCTTCCATCCCTCACGACAGAAATAACTAAGAGGTGCCTGCAGTTAGACTGACCAGAAGTTACCCTTCCTTTTCAGCCTTCAGCATCACAATTACATGAATGTGCCTGCATGTGCGCGTCTAGGATCCCGAAAAGTTTGTTCCCGATACATTACTGAATAGAACGTCTTGTCTTTATTCCGAAGGCAAAGGAGAAGCAGTGACATGGGACAGACAGCACATTCGCAGAGACAATTCCTACCGGTGACCTTGGCATGTAAGCGTCTAACCCTAACGTGGCAGAAGTAGCACAAAACCTGCACACTGTCAGGGGGAGCAAAATAAACCACTAACAATGGGAGTGGCGCCCTCGCCTTTTAGATACTAAACCTCTTAATTATGATCTTGAAAGGCATTCTGCAAAGTAATCACCATATAGAAAATGGCGCCCATCTTATGCTCCTTCCGTGACTTGTAACTTAGAGCAAACTGACAGAGATTTTACCCTACTTTCTAGGTCATACACCACTTACATCATGGGCAGAGGGTAACTGAAAAGTGCACTTAATTAGAAAAAGTAAGACACACTGAGTCAAGAGTCTGTCAGTTATTAATTCTGAGATTTGGAGGCACATGAATTAATTTCTATGAGGGTCCATTCTCATATCTGTAAAACAGAATCGTATCACAGAATTGCTATGGGAATTAAATGAGAAAACACATCTGCAAGTGTCTTGTGAACAGTAAAGCACTCTACAAATGATAGGTGTTATTACTTGAGAAAAATCCTCACATTTAGGAAGTGATATCATTCCTCTCCCTGCCCCTGATGAAAGTTTCTTTAATTTTTCCTGAGGGTCCTTAGCCCTTTGTAATTTCAAATCTCTCTAACAGAGATTGACATTTTTTGAGGGGGTCATATGGGCTGGCAGGACTGCTGACTTTCTCCTCACCGTAATCCTTCATATGTAAGTACAGTAGCTACCGGGAGTGTTTAGGCCAGCAAAGGTCCAAAAAGGCCCCAAAGGCTAACATGGCTGAGGAAAACTATGACATCACCTGGTGCAAGAAGCGAATTTTCATCAAGTAGGAGTCTGGGCCATGTTACCTCGAGGACTACCACCGATGAGAAATGGTTCTGTCATGACTTTGGGGCATATGCTGAAATAAGTCCCTCTCAGGAGGGAGAGCTTGAGGTTGGAGGACTGCATAATTACGGAAGGGATTCTGCTGCACAAAGTGCTTGGCCAACGGGACTATCCCTCATGGACCTGGGGATGTCTCTCCTCACCACTGGAAACTTGTCAGGGCCATCCAGGTCACCCTGACAGGCTTCGATACTTTTGAGTATCCAAGGTACGCACCTAGAGTCTGGATAGCTACGCTCAGAAGATTTCTGGGTTATCCACCTACCAGCCATGTCCCATTCTCCTCCAAATCACCTTCAAAATCTGCATCAAATTGTTTCTCTGGGCTGGGTACCCTGATAATAGCTGTGCTGTAGAAAGCTCTCTCTGATAGCAACGTGCAGAGGGACTGGTGGGAAAGTAAGTGACCAGGGCAGCTGCAGTCAGGAGGGTGAGAAAAGACGAGACCCTGAAACAAGTGTGGAAATGGACAGGAAGGCCCCATATGAGGATTGCTAAATAAGTGGGCCCGACAGAAGGTGGTAACTTGTCAGCTCTGGCCACAGCGGGGAGGCAAGGAAGCGACGGTGGCTCCAGGTTCCATCCTGGGCGACTGGGCAGATGGGGACCATGCAAGAGCGGGGATGAATGTTACCCAGTATTATGCAAACTAAAAACAAAGTAAAACTGCCTGTTCGCTGTGACTGCAGTTCTGCAATATCAGTGTGTCCTTTGTGATGAGGACGTAGATGGTAACAGGCAAAAACAATCAATCTTTTATGTCAGGCAATGGCAAAAAACCAAATAAGACAAACAATCTCCCCAAAACTTAGAAAGCTCATTTTCTTACCTCCTGTCTAAAGATTTTTTCCGTAATACTTTCATGTGTAAAAGCTTAATTTTACATGTTTTCTCTTTTAGCAGAAACATTTTGCCAATCTGTTCCATACTCCTGAAAGGAATTTTTGATTTATAATGGCATTATTGCAGGGATTAGAGAAGCTATGAGATCATTCTTGCTATTGTTTTTCCAGAAAAAGGCCCTTTACATATATCTCATATATGATACCTTGCCAATGTATCACACAGACTTGTATCTTTGTTTGAGAATGTCTTTGATAAGCCATTCACTACAAGGAAGAAAGCGTTAGTCAAAAGATAAGCCATAGATCTTGGCTAATTCCCTATCTGAGATGACCGTAATGATGTCAATTATTAACATAGATGACTTGAGAAAAAAAAAGTCAAAGGTGTGAAGAATGTTGCAGCTGCAGGTATAATATAATTTATGGGGATTCTTTCAGTAAACAGCATTACGAAGCATAGCATTTTCATCGCTGACATTTCTGTTTTATATTTGGATGAGCATTTTTTCTTTATAAGTTTTAAAGAAATGACCAACTCGCTTGTACATAGACCTATACATCTTGTAAGACCATTTTGAACAACTCATGAAGAGTCAAAAGAGCACCATCCTTTAGTTCATTTATAAAACTTTGAAAAATGAAAGCATATTCAATTATTATCTTGCTTTGGCTGTGAAATGAAAACCACGTCCTTCCAAGCTTGTATGTAATACAGTTTGACAAGGTATCCGAAGCACTTGTTAAGGTGACATTTGACTGCTTGGCAATTGCATTGCACTGGAAGCAGGGGATCACTGGAAATGGAATTTCTCAGATTATAATAATACTATTGGGACAGAATTTAATCTATATGCATTCTTTTTTTTTTTTTTAAAGATTTTATTTATTCATTCGACAGAGAGAGAGACAGCCAGCGAGAGAGGGAACACAAGCAGGGAGTGGGAGAGGAAGAAGCAGGCTCCCAATGGAGCAGGGAGCCTGATGTGGGGCTCAATCCCAGAACGCCGGGATCACTCCCTGAGCCGAAGGCAGACGCTTAACAACTGAGCCACCCAGGCGCCCCTATATGCATTCTTATAGATTGGATTCAGGCTGATTTACAGGAATTCTTCATAATCATATGAGTCATTTTTATGGTTATTATTGTTATTTAATGTTTATGGAGTGGCCACAGTGTGGGATTCTACCTTTTAACGAAACGTCCCATCCATATGCTAGGAAGACATGAAGCGTATGAATTCATCTAAGCAGCGTGATTGTTTACATGAGAATTTCTGCTTCTACCTTTCTGTTCTCCATCTTATTCATTGGTAAACTTCATGTAAACCAGGAGGAAGAATTATTGCCTTAAACTTACCTCTGAAAAGGTAACACAGTTTTTTCATCTCTGCAGAGTGGGGAGAGATGAAGTCTACAGGCTCGCCGAAGAACAGTAATTCAGAGCCTAGTCAGTGGGCTTGACTAACAGCTACATGAACGAAACCTCTGTCCCTCCAGCATCATTGGAGAGTGCAAGACTTCAGTGAGAAATGTATTTTAAAATCAATTTACATGACATCACTCAGTTTCTCAGAGGTCATTGCTGCTGTGAATTTTGTAACAGGGAGATGAGTAACATAAGCATTGACTTCTTCAGTTTCATTTTTCTCCATAGAAAACAAAGGGTTTTTTTTTTTTTTTTTTTTGTGGCCAAAAGCACCATTTGTGCCCCAAGTACCATCAGGGTTTGAAATCTGGGGCTCATTTTTTGAATCTTCCATAGCCTTCCAGCCAATCATTCACCAAGTCCGCTCTACTTATCTTTATCTCCAAAACTCTCCACTTCCACTGTCTAGTTAAGCCTCTTATCTCTTAACACCTGCATTACTGCAACAGTCTGTGAGCTGGTCCTTTTGCCTTTGATCTCTTATCTCTTCAATTAATCCTGTAGACTGCTGCCAGATTAATCTCCCTCCAACTGCGCTCTATGGCATTCCCCTGGTAGGAATCCATGGTTCTGCTACATTACCGTCCCTTCAAACCCAAACTTCCCATCTGATACTCAAAGTTCACCATCCACCTTATCTAGCCACACTTTTCTCTTATTTCTCGGTCCCAGTCAAGCTGTCTCTTCTTAGCTCCTTCCCACAGGACTTCTGGGCCTTGCCTTCACGAGCATCTCCTACTTCCTGCCTGAATCTCATCAGCCCTACAGGACAGCATTATGGTTCTTCCCCGAACCCTACTCCTTTTAAGAAAAATATATATTATTGCGGTAATAGTTGACATAAAATGCTATATTAGTTTCGGGTGTACGACATAGTGATTCAACAGTTCTACACATGACTCAATGCTCACCACCGTAAGTTGTAGTCACCATCTGTCACCATACCACGTTATTACAATATTACTGATTACATTTCCTACACTGTACTTTTCACCTCCGTGACTTATTTATTTTATAACTGGAAATTTGTCCCTCTTAATCCCTTTCACTTATTTTGCCCATCCCCACCCCCACCAACCCCCTCGACCATCTGGCAACCACCAGTGTGCCCTGAACTCTTGAATTCTTAGAGCGAGAGTCCTCAGCTAAGACAATGGAAAACTAAATCTTGCAGACAGATTGACTCCAAAATCCCTGAAGAAACCATTGGGGTCCAACTCTCAGCTCAGGAAGGGCTGGTGGAAAAAGCCAGGCACAGAGAAAAGAGTGTGGAGCCAGGGAGATCAGTGAATATGGGCTACAGTCAAACTGGGGAGATTAGCTGATCCCGAGCAGATGTCAGTAAATTGAATAACTATTTCTTGGGTGTGTTTTCTGCAGGTCTTGCTCCTGGTGCTGGAGAGCTAACAAAGCTAGCAGCAAACCAGGTAGACATGGAGACTGTTTCCTGAACATGTTGAGCCAGCATTTACGGAGCATGTTTTCTAAAGTGTAGTCAGACAATCAAATTGTTACAGTGAGGTGTCAGGCGAAGGGAAATGTATGGTGGGAGGACCTAACCTAAATTCTACTTTTCTTTGAGATCCAACTCTAGATTTCAAGCTGTCTATGTGACATTTCTTAGTTGTTCCTCCACAAACACACACGTTCAAGACCAAACTCATTATGTCCCCCCCTATTTTCCCCAATTGTAGCCCTCTATCTTGTCTCAGTGATGGGTTTCATTAAGCACACGGTTATAGAAACCAGAAATGAAGGAATCATCCTTGACACCTCCTCCTCCTCCTTTCGTCATCACCAATTCATTACCAAATACCGGTAACTTCATCTAAAGATTTCTCAAATCCATTTCCCTTTCACCATCTCCACTGACCCAATCCTGACAAAGCTCTCCTTTCCCTCCTAGACTGTTCCAGTAACACAGATCAGATCATGCCCTTTCCTGCCTAAACGCCTCCAGTGGATTCCCACTGCTTTTACAATGAAGACTAAAATCCTTGGCATGTCTCAAATGGCTTTCAAGGTGCCTGACCCCACCTGCCTTGCTAAACTCCTCTTGTACTTCTTCCACCTCACTCTCTCTTCCTGCTTCAGCCTCACGGACCTTGCTTCTGTTCCCTGATGTACTAATCCCCTGCATCTCTCCCCTATCCACTACAAGGTGGTGCAACATACTTTCCTCGTCTGGAATGTTCTTCCCTCTTGTCTTTGTCTAATCAACTTTCACCTTTGCAATAGGGACAAGACACCCTTTTCTTACATAGTTTCCTTATCAAGAAAGTGGAGACAAATTCTAGCTCACAGGTAATGAGGGAACAGACAACCGAATGCATAGGGAAACACTACAAAAAGGTTGACTGGCCCACTCTTTAATAATACTGTTCTCATCCCTTCTTCAACTTATTTACTTCTGTCCTGCAGCGTTACTAGTTTCTTTCTCTTTGTAAACCCTCACAACATAGGTCTAGAGGGAAGGTGGGGTTCTGTCAGGCTCCTTTCCCTCACATTACTGCACCTGCTGTGTGCCCATTCTCAGCTGTGGATTTTGGAGGGGGGCAAGATAGCGTGGTGGTAAAATGGGCAGATTTTGGAGCTAAAAAGACCAGAGCTCTTCTCCCAGACTCACCCCTAGCCTGACTGACTCCATTACTAGCCATATGACCTTGAGGAGGTCATCGAACCTCTTTGAGCTTTTTGCCTCCTCCTCACTGAAGAAAGGATCATCTCAGCCTCGGGAGGCTGCTTTGAAGATGCGGGGAACTTTCTAGGTAAAAGCACTTCATAAATAGCAGGGGCTGCTGCTTTTATAACCACAGGCGTTTGAACACCGTGGGTGTTTCTGATTTCGTCCTGGCAGTGTTCCCATGCTTTACTGCTTCTTCATGTGCCTTTTTACAACTCCTTCCAGACATCACCTGCCCCGAAGAGGGGGAAATGTTTTGCTCCCTTCACAATGAACCTTCCCATTGGTGTCATCCCTTTAGCTTCTCCAAAGAGTTTAACCTACTTTCCAAAGGGAACCTTCATTTCTCATCACAAGACTGAGAAAAGTGGTATTTGACTTCTCAGGGACAACATCTATGTTCTTGCTTATTTATCTACCTGATAGGACTGTCCCTATATGGGGTTTGATCAGGGCGCTGGCGAATAACCTGCTGTAAGAAACCCTCGTGCAGGGGTCTGGCATTAAGTATTCACGTTCTCTTTCATATACGATTCTGAGGACTGTGCTCTGACTTGCTATAAACATTGCATGGGAAGGGCTTTACCTTTGAAAATAGTTTTCGTCTCCTGTTTAAATGGGGGGAGGGAGACAGGGAAAACTTGTCCTCATAACAATTCATTGGGTACCGCTTTGCACATGATTCTATGAAGTGAACTCCTACCAGGGCAACAGACAAAACACTTGGCCTCTAGACCGTCTAAGTCCACTCCCATTCCAAGACATACTTGATATGCTGGCACTTGGTGAAAAAACATGTTAAACCAAATTTTTATTTATCGAACATGCATTTTTATTGTGTAAGCTTGTAATTTCTCTTTCCGGAGACTCTTTTAGTGAAAGGAATAACGTCACTAATACTAAAACCATTGTGTTTTTTTTTTTTAACCCCTTTGATCTTTTAAACTTATCCTCTTGGTTACCTCACTCTGCTTTCTTTTTGTCTGCTTACACCACCTTGTCTTTTGTTACTTCCTTCCCATTCTTTGTCTAGGGTCTGAAACCAAATAGGCTCCTGGATATTAGAGGGAGAAAACTGGCTGGTTCTAGGCTTGCCTGACTTTCCGCTCAGCACAGTGAGTCCTGCCTATTCCTCCTCATCTTCCTCTCGCTTACTCTCTTTTAGGACTGTTATCAGCAAAACCCCACAATGAATGAAGCTACTAACATTTCCCAGGGTTCAGGGGTGGAGTCCGCAGCCCTGACGCTGAGATCACAAGATGCGCGGGCAGATCCTGTTCCAGGCAGGAGTTTTATGTTCTTCTTCGGTTTTAAAACAATGTCTTTTACTCTGAAGATGAACATCAGCTGATTGGAGAATAGAGACAACACTAAAGATACGTCTAATTCTCTTATTTTCTATGTACCAACCCAATTGGTTTCTCTAGTGCAAACTTGGAATGAAAACTGACATGTATTCAATAATACTGGACAAACATGAATACATCATTCTCTTTGATCACCTTGGACTTCACTGATAACAGTGAGATGACTGAACGTCATTAACGACTGTCCACAAATGAAGCAGTGATTTTTTTTTCCAGAGACCGATTTCTTAACTACAAACACAAAGGTGTGAGGGCATGGGAGGGTTAAGTTTCCAGTCTCCATCAAATCACTGTAATCTGAACCCGGTCCTCAAATGACTATTATGCCAAAAGTTTCTTGGTGAAATACAACTCATTGTGAATTCTGATTACATTTCCTATTCCCTTCCAAAAAAACAGAAAGGAAATTAAGTTATATTTGATTACATTACAAAAAAGCCAACTGGTGTCTGGGCAGTCATTACCGTGTCAGGAGCAAATGGACACATTGTACAGGGGCAGGCTCTGGGCTACCGGGCTCTGGCACACGGGCTTGACCTCTTGCTCTTTATGTAAGCGACTTGTAAGCATCAGGAGAGGGTTACAAGAACACAAATGTGCCTATTTAATGTGCTTTCATTACGAACAAAGCCAAATAACTTTTGTTTATATAAAATAAATGAAAATTACATCTCTTGAAACAAGAGTCCAATTCGTTCCTTGCTCACAGCAATGTTACCAATTTTAGCCTATCAAGTTTCTTAAACTATAGTCAATGCAGCCAAATCAATACGGTGGTGCAAAGTATACCTAAGATCGATTTCAGTAGTTATCAGCCACTTTTGGTTTGTAGACCACTTGCTACTGTCATAGAACAATAAAAATGTTCATTTCTCAAATGCAGTGGCCACACCAATCCCCTGAGGGTTTTGTTAAAATGAAGGTTTTGATTAAGTGAGACAGAGATGAGGCCCAGCGCTCCGGAGGTCTCAGGGGTGCCGGTGCTGGGATGAACACATTTGGTTCGCAGGGTAACACACAGCGTGTGGTCTCCTAACTTTATTGGCCCCAGACTGTCCATAGAATTAATAGGCAGAAGTGAGCTATTTCAATTAAACACAAACAATGCAACCACTGACTCTTATTTCATATTCTAAGGACATTATGAGTTCATCCTGGAATGCAAAGTTTGGATCTTATGATTTCAGGTTTGAAAATGGTTCAGGAGAGTATCTGCCCAACACCTGCAGGAATGCTGCAGGACACTGGTCTTCCCAATTCTCATTTAAAAAGCACTTCATGTTATAATCGAACCAGTTAGAAAACACTCGGAGAGTGAAGCCTCAGGCTTCGGGCCTCTCCGGATGATTCTTCTTTGCATTCAGGGTTGAGAAGCCCCCCTTGGAAATGACAAGGCCGGGCAGGCACAGGGCTGATGCGCTCACGGCTCCCGTGGAATGCCGAGCGCCGCTTAGAGCGCAAATGTATAACACAAAGAAAAGAACCAAGTGAAGAGAAATCGAGTGACTTCCGGAGAGAGAAAAAAGAGGAACCGTGAGCAGAAGGGCTGAAGGACAGGCTAAGGGCTTGACTGCAGTGCAAGAAGAGCCTCGGGACTGAGTGGAGGCCTGCCGGGTGCGGGCAGCGTGGAGAAGACAGGTGTCAATCTCTTTGTTATTCACATCTACACGAAGCAGCTCGAAGGGAAATGAATGGAGAGTGGATAGGAAATGTATGTGTGTAATGACCACTCCTCTCAAAACTAATGCTTTCGTTTTTGGATCCGCTTAATGGAAACAGGAGAGGTACTATTAAGCACCTTGAATCTGGGACAACAGTAAAACTTTAGAAGGGCTCGCTGTGGCCCCAACCTGCAAACCCGGTCGGGGGGCCCCTTCAGCTGGTACAATACAGTGTCTGTGTGGTTGGTGGCGCAGTCTATGTTCATGATACTTTCTGCCAAATCTTCATTCTGGTGTTGAAGCAGCACAGAGGATGTGAGACGATGTGGCGTGATAGCACGCACTGCCAACAATCAGCACCTCGCACGGGTCCGTCTGTGCTCCGGGCAAAGGGACCGCTGGACAAACATTACACAGCCGGCCGATAAAATTCAGCGAGCACTGGGGGCCGAGTGTCTATCTCGATGACATAACCATCGTAACAGAAAGTTAACCCTTGGCTTTTTCACAGGGGACGCATACTTATAAGGTTTCAAAGACAATTGTTTTTTGTGAATCAGAAACCATAATGCAAGAGACACCTGGTGAACAGTAAATATCGAGAAGGTAAGAAACCAAATCTGAACACCTTTATCAGACAGGCACCACCCAGTTTGCGTGAACAAAAGATTCATGGTTTTCTCTTTCTCTAGAGTTCACTTCTGTGTGTTCTGTTTGTGATCTTCTTTCAGCTGATAGTGGCTTTTGGTTACAAACTCTTATCCTTGTATCTTCTGCCTCACAGCTGTTTAAAGTTCCCATTGGCCACTGCCATTATCTCGTTTTTCAGTGCAGCCCCCAGACCCTGTGCCCTTACACAGACAGCCCCACTTGAGAGCGCCTGGCCTCTCTGACTGCTTCTTTCCTTCAGGAAAACGCTGGTGCAACAAAGGGGGAGTGATACTGTGATGGCTTTAGGGAGCCCCTCAAAATGCAACAGACCTGTCCCAGGCCACAAAGGGGCCCTTGTGGGCTTGTTTATCTATAGGCCCGTGAAAACCTAGGAAGTCACTTTGTTTGACTGGACTAAAAAGCTTAAAATGGTCTCAAGCACAGATTTGCTTTCATTGGGGAAAAAAAAGATCAAAGGAGGAAAGTATCATCTTCAATCTCACATTCCTCCTTCTCTTGTATCACCTCAGTAAAAGGCATTAAGCAAACTATATGTAATTATTAACTGATGGATTCCTTTTTTCTTTCTTTCCTTTTTTTGAGAGGGAGAAGGGGAGGGGCAGAGGGAGAAGGAGAGAGAGAGAGAGTCTTAACCAGACTCCCCTCTGAGGGTGGAGCCCGACATAGGGCTCGATGTCACAACCCTGAGATCGTGACCTGAGCCAAAATCAAGAGTTGGATGCTCGACCAACTGAGCCACCCAGGCGCCCCAATTATTAACCGATGGATTCTTTATAATACTTTTCAGCGAGAGTCTGCAATATTTATTTGGCCTTTTTATGCATCTATCTCCCTCATCATTCTAGACCAGAAACCAGTATTTTGTTTGACAGATGAGGACTTCTGGTTTAAGTAAGATAAAAGGAGATATTACACACGCATGTACTGGAAATCACGCAATATATTGTAAACCCTTATACATTCCGATGAGATGAAGATTTACTAACCAACGGCTCGTGGCATAGTCTTGCCAAATAGTCACTGTAAACAATTGCCTACACCTTACACTCCAAGCTCTAAAACACCCAGCTTTTTGTGAGAAATAACTAATTTTTATTTACTCAGAGATTCTAAATCAACGAAGAGTGGAAACTCCTGACAGGAAACTTGTGTGTTCAGAATAAGGAATAATAACACCACCCCTACGTTATGTCTGTGGGTATGTCTGTGTGTGAATCCGAGGTATGTGTGAGTGTGTCTGTGGGATTGTCTGTGAGTATGTTTGTATGTCTGTGTGTGGCGATGGGGAGTTGTGCCGTAAGGCTTTAAGACATACCGTTAGATCTTAGTTGACGGATAGGAGGACCCCTGATAAACACACAGAACTTTAAAATTTAAATCTTTATTGGACCCAGCAAATATTTTACTACAAGGCAGTTCAGATCATCTAAAAACAGAATAAATTGAAAATGCCAAGATGTCTAGATTGTGACACTCCTTTTTCTAGATAAAAGGAGAAAGCATTATTTCTGATTTGAGCCCCGGAACTAAAATATTATAGGGGAAGGCAGGGCAAGATCCTGGATGTTCTGTCCTGTGATACCAGCATATCGAAGAGGCTTTTCACTGCAGGTGCTGTGACTGAGTGCCTGACCCGAAACTCCAAACTCCAACACTGGGCCCTCCCACACATATTGTTTAATGAGGATTGGAAGGATTGTTGCTCTAACGAAAAGTCTCATTTGCAACTTATTTAGGTATGGTCCCCCAACGAAGGAGTTTATTAAAATGGTCATTTGGACATTTCAGTGCTCCTTCCCACACTGATCCTGAGAACATTCGCGACTGATACTTACAGGGACTGAAGGCTTCGCAAATTCTGCAGAGCTTCCGTCGGTACCTGTCTTAGGTGGTTATTCTGCAGCATACTGCGCATGAAAACAAACGAAGAAAAACGTTAAAGAAGGTCCACAATAATTAATAATAACTGGCCATAGCAGTGTCAGGCACCGTTCTAGGCGTCAGGGAAACAGAGCGTCAGACCAAGTCTTGGCCCTTGGGGAGCTTAAGTTCCTGTGTGGACTGAAAGACAATGAAAAATTAATGGATGCTTCCATAACATCGGACAAGTGATGGGTACTATGAATAAAAAACAAAACATGGATTTGGGTTGGATGGCCACAAGAGGTGAGATTTTTATTTTAAAGGTGGTCAGGGAAGATACTTGAGTGGAAAGCAGAATGGAGTCATGGAGCAAATCCTGTGAACGTCTGCAAAGAATTTCTGAGAAGAGGGAGGAGTATATGCAAAGGCCCAGAGGCTGGAGCTTGTTTGCCCCATTCAAGGAGCAGCAAAGGATCACTTGTGAGGAGGAGTGAGCGAGAGCAAGAGGCTGGGAGAAACTGAGGCCATCTCACTTGCCACAGGCCACAGTGAGGCTTTAAGTGTGATGAGAAACTCTTGTTGAAGGGTTTATGTAGGGAATAATATGATCTTATCTATGTTTTTTTCCTTTTTTAAAATTTGAGTATAGTTGACATACAATGTAACATTAGTTTCAGGTGTACAAGTTTCTACATTATGCTATGTTCATCACAAGTGTAGCGACCCTCTGTCCCCGTACGTCACTGTTACAATATCACTGACTGTATTCCTTACGCTCTGCTTTCATTCCTGCAACTTATTCATCCCACTACTGGAAGCCAGTACCTCCTACTCCCCTTCACTGGCTTTGCTTACCATCTCCACCCACCACCCGCCTCTGGCAGTCATCAGTTTGTCCTCTGTATTCACAGGTCTGATTCTGCTTTTTGTTTGTTTATTCATTTTTTTCAGATTCCACTTATGAGTGGAATCATGTGGTATTTGTCTTTGTCAGTCTGATTTATTTCACTTAGCATAATACTCTCTAAGTCTATCTATGGGGTCTCAAATGGCACGATCTCATCTTTTTCACGGCTGCATAATATTCTCTCCCTTCCTTCCTCCCTCCCTCCCTCCCTCCCTCTCTCTCTCTCTCTCTCACACACACACACACACACACACACACACTCCTTATCCATTCATCTATTGATGGACACTTGGGTTGCTTTCATATCTTGGCTATTGTAAATAATGCTGCAATAGAGACAGGGGTGCATATATCTTTTCAAATTAGTGTTTTTGTTTTCTTTGGGTGAATACCCAATAGTGGAATTATTGGAACATGTGGTATTTCTGTTTTTAATTTCTGAGGAACCTCCATACTGTTTTCCCCAGAGGCTGTTCCGATTGACTACCCCACCAACAGTGTACAAGTGTTCCCCTTTCTCCACATCCTCACCAACACTTGTTTTATTTATGTTTTTAAAGGATCACTCTGCTGACTATATAAATTAGACAAAATGGAAATATGGTTACAGCAGGAGGCTATTAAAAATCTTCTCTCTTCTTGTGTGTGTGGTCATATTTTAATAGAAATTAGATTCTTTTTGTGAAGTATTGCACTTTTGCTGACCCGGATTCCACTGTTCTTTTCAGAACATGAGGACTACAGAATAGAAACACCTGGTAACAATGAAATAAAAACGTATCATTGCTAGTAGGGAAATAGCAAGGAAAAAAAATTCCCATTAGATTCCTTGTATTTTGCTATCTTATTCATAAATGTTTATAACACCATAATTTTGCAGCCATTTCCCCTGTATTTCATGGTCTATGTAAGCCAGAGGCAGAAGACTATTTTAGGAAAGCAGACATTTTACAGAAATATTTCTGCTTATGAGGTTACAAGCTTACATTTGGGTCTCTGAAACAACATGCCTGGTTCTCTCCTCTCCACATGGAAGTTTCTTTTCATGAGATGACTAGTTGGGATCCAGCCCCAGGTATGTCTAACTCCAAACTCGATGAACGTTCCACTGCACCTTGCAGCATTCTCTTGAGGCATATTTGCTGAATGTCCAGATTCTCAGGTTGTATGGTGTGTGGTATGATTAAGGTATGGGTAAGAGTATGGGTTCTCGAATCTGTCTACCTCTTCCCTGCCACTAGCAGTGTGGCCTCGGGGAAATCATCCGATTTCTCCACATCTCAGTGACCAATAACAATACCCACCCGAGGGCTTACTGTGATGATCCCATGAGTGAACGTACACAGAACAATCCCTGATGCGTGGCAAGCATTCCATAAAGGTCGGCCCTTTTTGTATGAATTGATAGACTCCTTGTCGAAACTAACATTATCATGAGATGGTACAGGATATGACATTTTCATTAACTAGAAAATAAAATGGGCAAAAAAAAAAATCTGTTCTAGTGGTTCTCAGACTTCAGGGTTCATCAGACTCCACTGAAAGTCTTGTTAAAACCCAGCTTGCTGGGCCCCACCCGCAAAGTTTCTGGTTTAGTACGTCTGGGTAGGAGCCAGAGAACGTGCATTTCTAACCGACTTCCAGATGATACTGGTGCTGAAGGGCAAGGTGCCACACGCTGAGAATCGCCCTGTGCTACACCAAGTGGTTTCTGGTAGCATATTTTCACCGAAACTTGCGGCTACATTGAACTTGGAGATAAGGCCTAAGTTTTGAGTCTTACGGAGCAAACCATTTAATCTCCCTGACCCTTGGTCATTTATCTGTATAATGGGAATAGAATAAGATCATCTGGTTGATAAGATGTTTGAGGATTAAAATATGAAGGTGTTTATAACACTTTCATATATACAAATATGAGTTCATATACAAATAAGACATGAAAAATACTTAGAGGTCATAACATTTATACTCTTCTTATTATGTCTGAGATTCTGTTTAATAAAGAATAGAATTATGTCACTTGTATTCCAAATAGTTTACTGAAATAATTTCATTATTAAACTTGAATTCAATTAACATTTCATAAGTCAGAGAGTGTCAAATGTATTGGTTCCTTTGGAGCAAAGTCAAGTTTTAGGAAGATCTCACACTTCACATACCTGTTAAGGAATTGGGAAAATTGTAGCTCGAATTCCATATTTTGCATAATTTACTTGAATATTAAGATTTTACATTTCTAGTTTATTTTACACTTTTCTAAGTAGTCTTAATATATTATATAATTTTAACTCCACAGAGATGTTTCCTAAGTCACTCACTAATTGAGTGATAAATTTAAATGATGGTAAGCCACAGATAATGGACTTAATTGATGTCTAAACTTTGTAGGTAATATATTATTCTATAAAGTATTTATTGAATAGTCCTTCTATGCTATGGTAACCAAACAGTGAAACTATTAAAATGTGGACTTCCTAAAAAATTGGAAACTTGGAGTAGAGGATAAGAGATATTCAGATGGTTTTCCTTCATTAAATAGTTGCAAACTCTCCCCAAAGTTTTATATATCTGGTTTTGGAAAACAGAACTTAAGTGAGCTTTGCTAATGATAATTTTTAAACTACTCCTGAACTACCTCTCAGCAATTTAATTTTTGAACAACTTCTACCAGTAAAATACCAAAAATATAATAAAAAAAATCACTTAAGTTCTGATCTCTTCCTAAAATAACTTCTGTTTAATTACTTTTAAATGACAAAACAAGAGCAAGTTATCTCCATTATATCCTTATAGGTCTCCAGTGAGTCAATTAGAAAATTCTGTTTTTGTTTAAGATATCCTAGCGGGAGACAAAACAATTAAAGGCTTTATAGCACTACGGAGTGCAATTGAAACAGAAAGCATTCACAACATGGCTGCTGATTTCTTTTGCAAATACTCCTTTATTCAGTGCATGGAATATACACAGAAAGCACCGGAATCTGAATTTGGGTTTAGGCACTTTTAGATTAGTTTTTATTATTTGCATATGGGTGAGAAAAGAAAATAAAACACTTTCTCTAGAGACAAAGGATGGTTGTATATTTTCTTAATTTCTTTCCCTGATTTTAAAATTTAAAAAATGCTTTAAAATTTATTTTTAAATGTATTAAAAATCTAAATATATTTAAGTTATTTAAAATTTAAAAATATTCATTATTTCCTATAGCATCCCATGCTTCTTAAAAACACAATGTTTGGTTATCCTTTTTGCCAACAGGGCTAATTGAGAACAGGTAAAGCACAGCGGAGGGAGATGAAATCATATGTTACAAGGGGACTTCATCACAGTCGATGGCTTGACCCTTTGGTACTCCTTCTGCCTAATTGTTCTGTGTTTAGATATCAAGTGACTGCTGGGACTCTGTTGTAAGTCTACGTGGGAATGAGAGAATTTTGGCTACTTGTACTTTTCCCTGGTTAGTTTTACTCATCACCTCCACGTGGCTTTGGCTCTGGTGCCGGGGGCAGGATGAGAAGCCATTCCTTGACTCAATGGCTTACAAGAGAAAATGAACCTTGGTTGAAGAGAGCCTGCTTTGGAATTCCACTGGACTGGGTATTTTGCAATACAGAACCAATAACTTATTTTTTTTATGAGACCACTATACAGGGGTAATCTGAAATATTAGTGATCTCTCAGAGTTCATAGTAGCAAGATTTCAGATATAACAGAGTCCTAGCAAGGAGGGCTATTGCTATCTTCCTTTTCTTAATGGACCGGATTACTATTCTCTCTCTCTCTTTTTTTTTAATCAAATGCCCTCCTTACCCTCTCTGTGCTGGTCAGGGACCCAGATGAATATAATTTTTATATTACCTTTCTTACCATGCTATACTGTAATCGGTTATTTCTTTCTTCCAATGACTTTCGGACTTTATGAAACATTGGAAAGAGTTGCCGTGAGCATAGAAACAGGCTGTCTTGTTCCACATTTTACCTCTAGCATTGTGGTCTCAACCCTACTGGACCCAATTCTCCCTTCAATACCAAATATTTTATAATGCCCCATCTAGTATATTTAGATAAAATTCATAAAAGTATAGCCTATTTACACAGCTCATTTTGAAGAAAAAAGTCAATATAATGTATTGCCTTAACTATATGATGAAGGACAAATAATATAAATTTATAAAAAAGTGATACATGTATCGTTACACACATGATGTTCAGATGGCAGACGTCTTTATGAATGAGTCAGATGTTTGCCTCTCCTTTTAATGAATAAGGTTGGGCACGAGAGAAACCCCATGATCAGAAGCTATTCTGGACAAGAACAGGGAAATGAGATTAGAGGTCTAGATGGATACTAGAAGAAACAGAGTTAAGACAGATAACAGACTATACTTATATGGAAAAGAAGGAAACAACCTTTATTAAACTAAATAAAGATAACACGCTAAGACAAATTTTAGATGTTGTAGGGGAGCAAATCAGGAAGTGTTATACTCTCGCAAATGAGCATGGATATT
This sequence comes from Ursus maritimus, assembly GCF_017311325.1. Lineage (NCBI taxonomy): Eukaryota > Metazoa > Chordata > Mammalia > Carnivora > Ursidae > Ursus > Ursus maritimus. Next base: position 12,921,659 of record NW_024424564.1, on the reverse strand, counting down.
TTCACAAACGACTTCCTTACAGATAGAGTAGTGTCAAAATAATTCTCGGCTAGGACAAGATAGGGTTGAAATATCACAGTGAACATTTATCCTATCTTACAGCTCCGTCACACACTGAGGCAAGCATTTATTCTCCGACACTTCAAGAGGTCCTGGAGAGCTTATAGGCAACGGGGAATTGAAGTCCAATTGGAAAAAGAAATGTCACAATATTGCCTTCATAGTCGTTGGGTGGTAGACACGGCTGGATGGTGGAAGAGCAAGATTAAAAAAGCAACAGGTCACCCCCAAACAAATAAATCATTACATAATCGTCACAACATAGATTTTTATGACTGTTCTCCAAAATTTTTTAAAGGCCAAAATATAAAGTATTTATTAAACAATCTCTGCTAATGAAGTTCGATGACAGCCTGATCCTTACGTTTCATCTTTGCTAATTTAACGGCAATTAAAGAAGTTTTACACCTCTACCGTTACGTATCTTTAATTTTTCTGGGTGGTTTTTGAAGTCATTCTACCGCCCTACCATGATTTTCAACTGAATATGTGGTTAGAAAGCATACAATACCTGAAACAGACAGGATGCACAAACTGAATTTTCAATGATTTTAAGAGAATATATTTATTCCATTTAACTTTTCCTGTCCAAATCATTAGACTTATGCAGAACCTCTTGCGAAACCTTTCAGTATTCTTATGCATGAAAATATTATTGATTTACATTTGGCCTGGAGGGACAGCAGAAGTCAGGTTGGATGCAGGAGAATCCTTTATGCCAGGCTGAGTAGCACATCGCAGGACAGTTGACTTCATGCCAATCATCTGGAAAACCAAAGACGTCCCCACCGATTTCCAAAACACTCTGCGGCAGGCAGAACGACTGTGGTTGAGAATCATTGCTCTCTTACCAAAATACTTTTAAAATATTGGACAATTCGGGGCAGCCTGGGTGGCGCAGTCTGTTAAGCACCTGTCTTCGGCTCACAGCATGATCCCCGGGGCCTGGGATCGAGTCCCGCATCCTGCTCCCTCCTCAGCGGGAAGCCTGCTTCTCCCTCTCCCTCTGCTCCTCCCGCCCATCTGTGCCTGCTCTCTCTCTCTCTCTCTCCTCTCTCTCTTTCTCAAATAAATAATACAATCTTAAAAAAAATTTGACAATTGAATTTGCTCATTGAATATTAGTGTTTAAGTCAGCAGAGTAAAAGGAAGAGTGAATTCAACTCCTGGCAGGGGCCTTGCTCCTCTAAATCCCCCTTCACGTGGCCAGCGATCTAGCTGAACTGCAGAGTCCAAGACTGTCGTTCCCGTGCTTTCAACTTTTCCTGGGTTCCTCATCATGCCTAGAACATGATCATGCCCATGTATTTTTGACACGACACACAGGACCTCTGGGACCAGGACTCTTTCTATCTCTTACAGGAAGCCAAATCTGAACCATCAGACCAGACTGTTTCCCAGCCTCTGGAGTTCCACAGTGTCCTGCATGTATCTTTAGACACACTTTTCAGATGAATCAGAGAGCTGTTTGTCTTTGTCCTACTATCCTGATCCCACAACCTATCACTACATTATAAACTCTTCAAGGGTATGGACCATACTTACTGATCTTTGTATTTTTTTTTTTTTTAAAGATTTTATTTATTTGACAGAGAGAGAGACAGCCAGCCAGAGAGGGAACACAGGCAGGGGGAGTGGGAGAGGAAGAAGCAGACTCCCAGCGGAGGAGCCTGATGTGGGGCTCTATCCCAGAACGCTGGGATCACACCCTGAGCTGAAGGCAGACGCTTAACGACTGAGCCACCCAGGCGCCCCCGATCTTTGTATTTTTAGCAATCATCTGTTCAATGCCACACACACACAGGCACACACACACACTCTCTCTCTCTCTCTAGCTCAGTACACCCAAAATACATTTTGTTAAGTGAATTAAAATAACTGATTCTAGTGTAATTTATTTAACAAGTACCCAAAAGACTTTGTGCTACAGATCTCTACATGGAAAAAACATCCTTTTATTTGTCTTATCTAAACTCCATTTATTTATGATGCGTTTTGAATGGTCCCAAGTATTTTGCTGAGTTCATGCAGACACAGGCACATCAAAGAGTTGGTGCCACAGCTCAGAATTTCACCACATAATGAATTAACATTAGGATTTGGTAATATGACAACTTGAAAATATTTCTGGCTAATAGCAAAACAAGTTAAGGGTGGGGGGACCAAACTCAACCAAGCAAGCAGACCAAATGGTTCGTTCTGCTGTTAAATTTGATTTTTAACAAAATGTTAAATTTAAATAAAACTGCTTTTCTAATAGCCTATGTATCCCTCAGGTCAATGAAATCCACTTTCCATTAAGGAGAAATATATCAAATGCCTTCTTAGAGTTCCTAACTTTTATCTCAAAGAAACGAAGTAAAATCAGGATATTCTCTGAGATAAAATTTTCCTGGTATGACTTTCGACTTATGTTACCTATTTTCTCTACCTAGGTGATTTTTTTTTCCTGTACAGAATAAAGTGAAAGAAAATTAAGCCATAGGACTGGAAGAAGGAGGTATTCAGTAATAATGAGTTTTCTGATGAACAACCTGGGAAGGTGGATATTAACTAATAAGGAAAGCACTTTTACAAGTCTCAATGAATGAACGGTTCTCAATTAAATAACGACTCAGTGTATCTGTTATGCACTTGGCTTTTCTCTATTCACAAGTGGAACATAAACTTGGTAGTTTTTTTTTTTTTTAAGTTAATCCTTACTCAGCATTATAAAGAAACAAGCTTGACAAATGGTTTGAGGCTGTGCTCTCATCCTCTCAGCATCTTAATGATTTACTCACTTGGTGATCAGAATGATTCAGGGAACTGTCCCCAACATCATTACACAGGAGGGGGAGGGGAAATCCTCTCTTAAGAGTCTGAGTTGATAAGTTGCTTCACTAGAGGAAATTTTAGACATTAAATTAGAATAGGAGAGATGGACTTTTTTTCACACATGAATCCAGCCAGGTATAACGCGGTCCTACAGTACCAAGGAAGGTAGACTTGGATTTAAATAAATCAGCCTATGGCCCCAAATAGCTTATTGGAGGGATTCAGTCTTTATGAGTTAATTAACATCCACTTGACACTAAAATCAGAAATATAACAAAGAAAAAAGAAATACAACAAATAAGACCCCGTTTACTTACAGAACTTTAAGACTGTAAAGGCCAGCGAATGCTCCCTTGGGAATGTATGTCAAAGCGTTTCCGGCAAGACGTCTGTGGGTTTCAAGGGAGAGGAGAGACAGTGAGAATAGTTCTCTTCATGTGGAATTCATTTAGTTGTTAAGAAATGCAACAGAATTTTGTTCAAACCACAAATGCCAAAAACAACTGTAAACAACCTTGTCTTGCCTTGTTTTGTGAAAAGCTTCTGTAAATTTCTAATCAAAAAGCTGGCAAAAGAAGTACCTACAAAGAAATACAATAAATTACCTATTTTACAATAAATCATTTAATAGTTTAGACTATATATGTAGCTCTCCTTTCTAAAAAATTTTATACAAAAGTTAGCGCCATACAATAATCTTCAAAAGTTGTAATGTCAAACTGTGATTGTTGCATGATTTTTACAATTATTCTTTAGAAGCATAAATAAATCAGATACTCAAACATAAGAATATTTCTGTTGCAATTATCCCACAAAACACCCAACTTTCTTGCTAAATCTGGCAAATAAGAACGCTGACTCTCACAGTCAGTTCTTTCCGAACTCTATCGGAAAAGGGTAGAGTACTTTAATCAACGGTTTAATTGAGCAATGCCTTAAAAAATTGAAAACAATAAAGAGTGTATAGCATGAAAGACATTAATATGGTTTATTTAGTGGAAAGTTTTGACATCATTTATTGGTAAAATCTAAAGAGCGTATAGTATTTTTCTAACAGGGAAACAGTCAAGGTGAGAACATCCGCAAAAAGATGGACAAGGTGTGGTACCAAAAGCACCGGGTTCAGTACTTTTCCGGCAGTCACACCAAAGTCATAACCTCAGGTGTTAGATGGTTCCACAACATGGACAATCCAAGAACACAGTGACTCAGAAGACCACAGAACTTTTTAAGGAGCTGCTCACACTGTAGAAGGGTTGGTACAACTGGGAATCAAGACACCTCCATGTTTTCTTGATGGGGATGGAGGTTGGCGGGAAAGGGTGGAGGGGCCCACCTGACTAGTGTTTATTCCCGAAGGGCTGAGCAGCTTCAAATTGGTATTTTGATATTGTCTCCAAATAAAAGACAACTCAGTTCCACTGAGCTCCACTGACGGGACTGAAATACGCCATTCGGCATACAACGTCACATGTGTGTTCCAGGGCTAGTCCACGCCACCAACAGTAAGCGGGGAGTATTGAAATAAATATTACCTGTAAGCAGCACCTCTGAATAGCATTTTTGGTGTGTGTACTAGAAAGCATGATTTGCTCAATCCAAATTAAGTTGACTTAGAATGAGAATATGTCACAATTTTTGTAATTTTGCTCTTATTTATTTAATTTTATTTAAAAATATATAACAAGAGACTTGAACCCGCCAAGAAGTTTGTCTATTTTGGATTTGCAGCACCAACTTGCTGTGAGCTGTTAAATCCGTATAGACCTCTGAGCTTCATTTTCTCACGAATTACACGCAATGGTAAGGTAAGGTAGGTACTCAGGTCCCTTCTAGCTCCTAAACTCTGTGAGCTCTCTGTTTCGTCTTGGGTGTATTTGTGATTGTGCCTATTTTCCTTCTCTTAACAAATGTAATTTTATTAAGATTCAGATAAAGCTCTTACGTTGTACTCCTGCCTTCCTCGTGGTGCCCAAACTGTAAATAAATTTAGTGGCTTGGAATAGAATTAAGAAAAAGAGAGTAGAGGGGCACCTGGGTGGCACAGCGGTTGGGCGTCTGCCTTCGGCTCAGGGCGTGATCCCGGCGTTATGGGATCGAGCCCCACATCAGGCTCCTCCCCTGGGAGCCTGCTTCTTCCTCTCCCACTGCCCCTGCTTGTGTTCCCTCTCTCGCTGGCTGTCTCTATCTCTGTCAAATAAATAAATAAAATCTTAAAAAAAAAAAAAAAAGAAAAAGAGAGTAGAAAAACAACAGACTGCATTTTCTACTCCAGTAGAAAATTTCATTTTATGAAAGCTTTGTTTCGAAATATGTTTGTGAAACTGGATTGAGGGGAAGAAATGGATTTCTTCCTGTATATGGTCAGACGAGTTTGAAGGCCACTAGCCGAGAGCATATAAGGCATTCAATAAATGTATGTCAATAACATGTAATTCAGCTAATATTTAACCAGGGTGGTTTCGGAGGTGTTTTGTTTATTTCCTATAAAGTTGTCTTAATAGAAAACCCCCTGTAGACTATCACAACTGGCCTTTTATCTAGTGTCCCACATCGAATCCCTCCCTATGCCCACTCACATTCTGTGTCCGCTGATCGTCTTTGTAAAGCCAACTCTGATTATATCACTCCCCTATTCAAAACCCTTCACCAGGTCGCATGCCAAATGAAAAATGCAAAGTCCTCAGCTTCCTCTCCATAATTTCCAGATCTGTGTTCTATGCTGTAGCTTGACGAAACTAGGAGGCTTGCTTTTCTTAGACGTGCCGTCCACCATCTCCCTCCCGGCCCTTTGCTCTATCTAAAATGTTCTCCCTCCTCTCCCTTCTTGTCTCTCGAAGCAATTTCATTTCTTAGCTTTCCTAACTGCTGGGCAATCTCTCTACTTTGAACCACTTAGGTAGCACTTTGGGTCTCTCTACGGGTTTGCTGGCTACTTTGTGTGACAGTATGTACCTGTCTTGTCACACACATTCCCCTGAAAGTGGGAATTCTCTCTGTATCTGTTATAGGGCCTTGCATAGTGTCTGAAACAGAATAGGCTGCCCCAGAAGTGTCCAACTAATCATTTGAGTAGAGACGACTAACTGTCCCCAGCATCCATTGCCCCCTCCTTCTAGAATAGTTCCCCCATCCAGAGTTTTGGCAGTGTATATGGTCACCCAGCTAGAGACGGCACTTCCCAGCCTTCCTTGCATCTAAGCATGGTAATATAACCAAGTCTGGCTGTGATCACAAGCGATGTGTGAAAACTCCTGTCACCTCCTTAGAAGGAATCTGCTTATCCCCAATTTTGTCTATTACAGGAAATTCCTGCAGAAGTGGTACTGGCGAGACAGCACTAATGATTCTGGTGTGGAGAACACTCCAAAGAAGGCAAAATAAGAAGAACGAAAGAGCCAGAAGGAACCCGAGCCCCTGGATGACTTCAGGGAGCAGAGCTGTTCCCTCACCCCGATGTCCGCTCTGGGTGAATAACAGCATCAGTAGGATCCCTCGCTGCCCTCTGCAAACAAGACCCTGATTGAAGGATCATTAAGCTGACGAGGCTAGTAAACCCCTCCACTGCTAGAGACCTTTCCAGATGCCGGTCTCAAAGAGCCATGTTTGCAAAACTGTTTCAAACTGCAGCAGCATCCACTCTTCTCTCTCTCTCTCCCTTTTGTCCTTGAATCGTGAGCTAGCTGCTGGCACCCCGAACGCTCACAGCCATTGCATGCTGCTGTTTCCAACAGTCACGCTGAAGTGGGAAGACATTTACTTTATCATTTCTTCAAGCAATCTTTGCAGATCCAACAAGTATTTACAGAGGGCCTGCTCTGTGTGGGTGCTGCCGTCGGTGCAGAGACGCAGCAGGGAACCCCAGATGGGTAAAGGCCCTGACTGCACAGAGTGACTTTCTAATGTGGAGAGCCGGTCATTAACGAAAACACAAAAGAAGACCACCACACAAAACAGACTCTGAAAAAAACAATCAAGGCGAGGGCACGAGAGCAATGTGGAGGGCAGTAGCTAGTCTTTCAGACCAGATGGGCAGGGAAGCCTGTCTGCTGAGAGGGCGTTTCAGCAGAGGCCTGAGACATGCAGGTATGTCTGTGAAGGGAACCGTCGTGCAAGAGCCCTGCGGTGGGAGTGGGCCTGGTGGGGTCCGGAAGCTGCAAGGAGGCCAGTGGAATGATGGAGGGAGAGGCTGGGAGGGGAGGAGTGTGGAGAGGTGTCCAGGGCCGCCTCACGCAGGGCTCTGGAGGCCACAGGAAGGACTCTGGCCAGGAGAGGGGATGCGATCAGACCTATGTTTTAAAGTGGTCCTCCTGGGGACGCCTGGGTGGCTCAGTCGGTTAAGCGTCTGCCTTCAGCTCGGGTCATGATCCCAGAGTCCTGGGATCGAGTTCCGCATCGGGGTCTCCGCTCAGCAGGAAGCTTGCTTCTCCCTCTACCTGCCACTCCCCCTGCTTGTGTGCCCTCTCTCTCTGACACATAAATAAATAAAATCTTAAAAAAAAAAATAAAGTGGTCCTTCTGATGGACGCTTTTACAGGGCAGAGTGGAGTGGAAGCACAGGCGGTAACGGAGCAGCTGGTGGGGGGGGATGCTGGGGCGTTGCCCTCCTGGCAGAGGCGGCCGGGCGTGGTGGGATCTGGCGCAGAAGAAAGAAAAATCCAACCTGGCAACCTAGTAGGGGCAGGGAGACACGTAGGCGGCCAAAAAAGAGCAACATTTTACATTTATAGTTATATTACATAAAACTCGCCGTCTTTTGACTCGTTACCCAAAAGTACTACGTGTAGCCCTGAAGCAACGAACTGTATGTGACAAAGAGCAGCTTACTGAATTAAGACAGACTCAGGCTTGGTTGATGATCACGTAGGACTTACCTAATCAGACCCGGCTGACTAAGAACGGTTATTTTTGCCAAAAAGTCCCTAACTATCCCAGTTCGCGGTCCTAACCTCGCCAGCACATTTCTGAGTTCTAGGGCAGAGCTTTCAAGATGAATGTTAACTCTTCCTGCCGCTAATGTGTCCAGTCGCCATCACGTAGCTGTGATGGTTCCTGAGACGTTGACTTTGGAAATGAAAAGGAGGGAGTAAAAAGTTTTTATTTATTTATTTAATTAGTTGAAATTATTGTCAGGGCAGATACTCTTCTGTTACACTTGCTGAAGCATAGCTTACGTCTCACACACTGTTTTTCTTTTCTGGGCAAGGACTTTCAGAGCCCTTGAGTCTGTATTCAGAACTAACCTGTGCAACCACGACCCTGTGTTATTAGGGGAGTTTGTCTTCAAGGAATTTATGATGTGCTGTTAGCTATTTGCTGGACTGGCGGAAGATGTATCTCATTGAGAAAAACAGCAGTTCAAGGAAATCATTGGATCCTTCTCTTATTTCTTTACCATGCGGGACAGTTTTAGTAATTCTAAAATTAAATACAGAGAAACTATGGGAGGAAAAGGCTTTCAAATGAATACATGAATAATTAGAACTGCACACAAATCTTTCCTGTGATGAGTTGAACTAACAAATCTCTGGCAACTATGTTCCAACCCTGGAGACCCACATACCATTTGTCTGAGAGCTGGATTTTTTTTTCCTGTTTCTAAAATTATTTCATGGGAATATCTCTTCCAAAATCTTCATTTCTATAATAAGATGTAACTTAATAAGGAAAACTTTTTTTTTTTTAAGATTTTATTTGTTTATTTGACAGAGAGAGAGAGAGAGAGAGAAAGAGCAGAAGCAAGGGGAGCGGCAGAGGCAGAGGGAGAAGCAGACTCCCCACCCAGCCATAGCCGGACGCGGGGCTCGATCCTCAGATCCCGAGGTCAGTGCGAGCCGAAGACAGGCACTTTAACCGACTGAGCCACCCAAGCGCCCCTAAGGAAAACTCTTCTATTTTTTATATGATGTAAAAAAACGTTTTTATTCTTAAAGATACTGCTCCATATATAAGACTCCTATTGTCCCACTATTGTTAGTGTTACCAACTCAACTGCCATAAAAAGAAAAAAAATCAAGTTCTAGTAGACACATGGCTCTTTGATTAAATCAAATAAGTAGATGTTTTGGTGTTTAACAACCATTTAAAATATCTTTGATAATGTTTCTTTTAATCTCTATAGTAGTTTAAATCTCTAAGTGGTTCTTTTTTTTTTTTTTTTTGGTACCTTCATTTTATAAAAAATGGAGCAAAGCAATCAGATGCAACCTCTAATTTCTGATTTCTCCTTTCTGGATGTCGGCCTGGAGAGGGAGAAGCATGTGGATAAAACGGGGTGTGCACAGTGAGTGGAAGGGGTGCTCGACCCTGCTCTTTGGTTGAGAGCCTCAGGAAAATTACTGTGCAGGGAACCATGGTCCTGGCTGAGTTCTAGAGGCAGATGGGCATTTCCAGAGCTACGTGAGAGGGCATGGCAAGTTCTACCAGGCCGCCTGGGTCAGTTCTTGTGAGAAACTTTTGCCTTATAATTCTTAGGGTTTTCCCCCCTTTCCCTTTTTGGTTTTCTCCCTTCTCACCATTAGTGTGCAGTAAAGCTTAATTAAAGTCCCTTGTCTTCCCCGGGCCTCATTTCACTTATTCTTTTAAAATGATAGGGTTCTTTCTCAGAAGTTTTTTCTGCCCTCAAATTGTTTTTCTGTTACACGTGCATTTCCTACTTACCCTCATTCTTTCCCCCCTCATCCTCTCTCTACCCTACTGTTTTCTTCTTGTTTACTGGAAGATTTCTTGATTACGCATCACTAATATTTTATTTCATTATTATTTTTTACATAACATTTAAAAAAAAGATTTATTTATTTTTATTTTGCGGGTGGAGGGGCAGGAGGAGAGACAGAATCTCAAGCAGACTCCCTGGTGAGCATGGAGCCTGACACAGAGCTCGATCTCACCACTCCGAGATCATGAACTGAGCCAGAATCAAGAGTCAGATGCTTAACTGACTGAGCCACCCAGGTGCCTCCATGTAACATTTTTTAAAAAGACTTATTTAATTTATTTATTTTAGAGAGAGAGGGAGGGAGGGAGGGAGGGAGGAGCGAGAGTGCATTGCGGGAGGGGAAGAGGGAGAGAATCTTCAGGCAGATTCCCTCAGAGTGAGGAGCCGAAGCCCAATGTGGGGCTCAATCCCATGACCCTGAGATCATGATCTGGGCTGAAACCAAGAGTCTGACACTTAACCAACTGAGCCACCCAGGTGCGCCACCCCCACTTCCCCATGTAACATTTTAAAAGCATATTCCCATACTTCATATCAGGAGGTAGATCAGAGATTATATACAATATAATAATTATATAAGATTATTATCTTATACAAAGTAAGATATTTTGTAGGTAAAGATACCAAAGCTCAGAAAGGTTTTATGTAAAATGAAAAATGTTGTCCCTTTCCCAGTTTTATTTAATTGTAATCTAGTATTCTCTAAGGGAGCATAGAAGTTATTCAACAGCAGGTCTGCTTAAATAATCAGAGCAGAATGAACTTGAATATGATAACCCTTATGATTTAAAAGAAGACATTTCTGGAGCACTTGGGTGGCTCAGTCCGTTAAGCATCAGACTCTGGATTTTTAGCTCAGGTCATGATCTCAGGGTTGTGAGATGGAGCTCTGAGTTAGGCTTTGTGTGAGGAGTCTGCTTGAAATTTTCTCTCTCCCTCTCCCTCTGCTAACCCCCACTCTCTCTCTTTCTCTCTAAAAGAAAGAAAGAAAGAAAGAAAGAAAGAAAGAAAGAAGAAAGAAAGAAAGAAAGAAAGAAAGAGAGAAAGAAAGAGAGAAAGAAAGAAAGAAAGAAAGAAAGAAAGAAAGAAAGAAAGAAAGAAAGAAAGGCACTTCTGACTACTTAGCAAATTCATGCTGGCTCCTAGAATTACTGCTTTATTTTCCAACTTTTTTACAAAGTACATGAGACCCAGACAGCACACACTCTATATTTGCAAAATTATTTTTTTCTAGAAATTTGGTGAGGGCTGACATCAAGCTTGATGGTAGTAGTTTCCCCCGTCTTCCCATTCTGAAGCTCTGGATGACACTTGCTGAATTCCAGTTTTCTCGTACTGATTTCCTTCTCCGTGATTTTCTGATATGAATTTTCAGTGACTCTGTTACTATTTCTAAACTTCTTTTCACTTTTCTGAGTTGTGATTCACCTGAATAGTTGTAAACTATCACTTAAACATAACATCTCTGAAGTCTCCTATTTCTGTATGATGTGTCAAAATATTCTCATATGAAAAAATTCATCTAAAATGCAATGAGCAAGAACCATAATACTGTAATGAATGACTTTCAAAAGACAAAGTGATGAAAACAACATCATATTCAATTCAGATTGGCTATTCATGATTCAACTCTATTGATAAGTCCTCTGCTGCTTTTGGGGCCACCCCATTGATGAGTGTGGCTTTGGGTTATCTTTAAAGAGGCCAAGTGTCTGAAGATGAAGACTTAGACATAAACAGGATGAAACTCACAGTCAGATGTGATCTACTAATCTTATCTCTGTTGGGGGTAATGCATCGTCTTTGTCATTGACTAAGCTTACCCTGGTGGGTTTCTTCTTGTTTATTGGAAGATTTGTTTATTGGAAGATTTTATTTGTAAGATGCCCATGCTAGTCAGAAGGACCCAGATGCTTAGAGTTTAACCCGCTGGTATTCATCTTTGGTAAGGTTTGCTGAAGCCTATTTAGCAGTCTTGGATGTGAGGATTATGAAACTCTATCAACTGTTTTTCTTCCCATCGGAGGAAATAAGTGTCATTCCTAATATGCCTCAAGAAATTGTGATTTTCAAAAAAAGTGTGGTTTCCACCCCTCTGTGAGTTAAGCATATCCAATTGGTCAAATCCAGTGAAAAATCTTTCTTTTTGTGTGTATTTATGAGTTGTCCATTTTGTTTTCATTATTAGGATAAAAATATTCAGATTTCAAGGTTCAAAGGCTAAGACCACTGGAGCGATTAAATGCATTCTTCAGGGTAACAGAGAGTAATACTTTAGTGGGCATAAAGTCCTATGGCTTCTTTAACCACAATATTAATTCCTTCGTGAAGCTTCCCTTAATGACTTCAGTCCAGAGTCCACTTTCCTGTAGGACATATTTTATACAATGCTGTTCATTTTCTATCTTTTTATTTGTGGTCTACCTGATTTGATTATAGATTCCTAAGGTCAAGAATCTTATTGCCTGCACAGAGCAGGCAGCTGAATCAATAAGTATTGATTGATCATTTGATCTTGGCCATAGTGCTACGGTCGCTTCAGGTCTGGCATGAAAGAGAGAGCATGAACAGGGGGAGAGGCAGAGGGAGAAGCAGACTCCCCACTGAACCAGACTCCCCACAGAGCCCAACATGGGGCTCAATCCCAGGACTCTGGGATCATGACCTGAGCCAAAGGCAGACGCTTAACCAACTGAGCCACCCGGGTGCCCCTTCTTTGAGTGCTTTCAATATGCCACATACAGTGCTTTGCAGCATGCAAGTAGTATCCACCTTTTATTAAATAATTCGTAAGTGCCAGGCACAATGGTAAGTACTTTACATCCACTGTGCTATTTAATTATTATAAAATCGTATTAAACAACATGATTATTGCCCTTTTACAGAGGGGAAAATGAGCCTAAGAGAGGTTATTTGCTCACGCTTACACAGAAAAGCTTACACAAGAGAATTTGGTTCATCATAGCATTTTGGCTCAAAAACTGGAGGTATTAACCATTACTGTGGGTAAAAGCAGGTTGACCTGGAGGTTAGGCTGGTCAGGAAAAATCCATCAAAAACAGAAAAAACACAAGGACACAGATGGCTGCATCACTGGGGTTAAGGCCACAAGAAAACTGTCCTTACTGCTTCTTCCTCCCACCCCCCCATTGCCCTGCAGCTCCTGTGCAACCTTACTGCTCTCACCTCTGTGGCTGGTGGTCTCTCTTCCTTCCTGCTAGCCCCTCTTGTACTTCTCATTCTCTAAACATAGATGTGACTCAAGTTTCTTTCCTCACACCTTTTGTTTTTTCTCCGGTGGGGCTCAAACTGTAGGGTGCATTTCTCATCTCCTGAGAAGCCACAAAAATTCAGATTCCCAGGCCCCAACCCAGATTTGGTGAATCAGAGTTTCTAGGGGGAAGGATTCAGGAATCTGCATGTTAAACTATGCAGCCCAGGTGATTTTAATATGGGTCAACAGCCACACTGGGGAACACAGAGCCTATACCTTCTCTCAAGGTCCTCATCTGCCCTAGAGCCTTCAAGAATCACCTCTTTGGTTTTTTTGTTTTGTTTTGTTTTGTTTTTCAGAGGGAGAGAGAGGAGTGGGCAGCGGCCGAGGGAGAGAGAGAATCCCAAGCAGGCTCCACGCGCAGCACAGGGCTTGATCTCCCAACCCTGAGATCATGACCTGAGCTGAAATCAAGAGTCAGATGCTTAACCTACCGAGCCACCCAGGCGCCCCCAAGAAAATTATTTCTAGAACATTATTTCTAGGACAGACTCATCATACCCCAGACTCCCATTCCAGCTGTGTTAATGACATCTCCATTTGGATGTCCTACTGGCACCTTACACCTAGTATATCCAGAACCAGCCATCCTCTGCCTCCAAAATATCAGTCGTTCCCCTTGAATTCCGTGTTTCACTGACTGTGCCTCACGGGTCTCCTGGCACCTAATCTCATAACCTTACTCACAGTCATCTCTCACCTTCAGACTTCCCTTTTGGTCCCCAAATTCAATCAACTGATGAGTCCCTGACTGTCTTCCTGCACTGTGATGCTTCCATATATCCCAGTGGGTCTCACCCCACCTATAGGGCTTTAAAAAATACTGTCTGGGTTCCCACTGAGACCCATTAAATCAGAATCTCTGGGAATAAGCCCCAGTAATGAATAGTTTTAAAAATGCTCCAGGTGATACTAATGCATATGCAAGGCTGGGAAACTCTGAAATAGTTCTCTCAGTACAGTATTGATAAGTCAACCAGAGGCCTTTATCCATCCCCAGAACCATGATTCATTCATTACTTGTTGGGAGAATTAGGAGAGGTGATTAGTTAATGGGTTTTAATAGTTATCCAGAAAAGACAATAAGAACCTGACCTATGTGATGATGAAATAGGGTAAATGAATGGGAAAGACAATGTGGAATTATGAGTGCTGGATCTTGGAAACTGGCTGATACCAGAGGGTGAGAGAGAAAGAATTACGGAACAAAAGAAGTGAGTGACAGACACAGTGATCACAAGTTTGGAGAATAAGAATGCTGATGGCAAGCAGGAAAAGCAAGAGAAAAAGCTTGCTGGGGGGCTGGACGAGTCAATCTGGTTTTACGGCTGTTAAGTTTTAAAGTATTTGTGGGTAGGTGGAAGTGTCACTTGGTGGATGATTCTCAAAGTATGGTCCCCAGACTAGCAGCATCAGCATCCCTGAGGATTTGATATAAATGCAAATTCTAGATATCTCCTCCCCACTCCCCCCACCCCACCCCGCTTCCAACCTGCTGAAGAAATGCTGTGGTGGGGCTCAGCAATGTATGATTTAGTAAGCACTTCAGATGATTCTGATCTCACTAGAATTCGAGAACCACTGGCCTAGAGTAGTGGTCCTCAAATTTATCATTCATCAAAATCGCCTGAAGAGCCTGGGCCCAATCCCCAGAATTTCTGATTCACTAGGTTGGAATGGGGCACAGAACTTGCATTTCTAACAAGTTCACAGGTGATGTCAATACTCAGGTCCGGGGACCATACTGTGAGAACCACTGGTCTAGCAGTCAAAGGCAAAAGAAATCTGGACTAGAAATATTGGTTTGGTGGTCATCTATCTTAACAAACATAGTTCAACTCTTGGGTTTCTTTCCCAGACAACTGTAGTCATTTCCTAATGAGTCTGTAGCTTCCTATCAGGTCCCTCCACTTCTGTAAGACCTCAATCTCTTTTGCATACAGAAATCAGAGAAATCTTTTAAAATCTTAAACCCTATTATTTCACTAGCTGACCACAGCCCCTCCGATGGCTTTCCATTGCTCTTAATTGAATTCTATACATAGCCTGATTGGTCCTGCATGATCTGGTCTTTGCCTTCCTCTCCAACCTCACCTCATGTCCGTCCCTCTCCCTCACTCAGTTTCAGCAACATGTCCGCAAACATGTCATGTTCTTTCCTACCTCAAGACCTCCACTCACACTATTCTTTGGCCAGAAACATTCTACCCCAGCTCTTAGAACCACCAACTTCCCTTCATTCTCCTGATCTAAGTTTAGATGTCACCTTCTTAGACAGACTTTCCCTCTTTGTCCTCTCTTGTTATTTATTCTCCACCTGTGTTTGCATTCTTCTTTACTCTTGTTACAATCATCAAATATCATGGGTGCCAGATTCCTCACTTTTTATGTCTCTCCGACTAGATTGTGAGCTCCCCTCAGGCGGGGACCTGTTGAATGAGTGAATGAATCAGAGCAAGTCCCATTGTCTCTTACGTTCCCAGTGGCTCAGTAAATATGTACTCAATGAATGAACTGAAAAGTACCTGAGAAAAGAGACAATAAAACCAAGTGCAGTAATCTGGGGGAAAGTCTATATTTTATAGGAGTTGGGAGTGGATGAGAAAAGATGCTAAAGGGAAAAAGAAGAGGAGCCGGAGAGATAAGGCACTTTCAAAACACTGCCCAAAATATCATAACAAGAGATACATACACGTGTGTGCACACACACAAGGACAGACATCTAAATGTCTATCTGCAGCTATATGGATAGACATTCGGAAGAAAACCAAAGTAACTGCCATGGAATAACATTAGAGAAAAAGAGTTCCCAAGAGGCCGCATTTTTCATCATTTGCCAGATCTATGAAGACAGGAGGCTGAACACTCCGACAAAGCCAAGGGGCAGGAAGATCATTCGTGGGCATGAAGGTGTTTTCACTTTACTAACACATCCACTATGTGAATTACTGTTTACCAACGTTCTTTCATCATCATTTCATTTGATCCTCAGAAAAAAAATCTCAAAAGACGGGGAGGACAGCTCTCACCATTTTCAGCAACATAAGGAAGTAGAAGTAACAAGCATAGATTCTGCTTTCAGGAAGTTTGGTGGTATTTCTCATGACAAATTTCATCTGCAATAATCGGTATCTACTATTTATATAGAGATTCCGCAAGGCCAACCATAATATGAGCAAACAGTTCCAGGGAACAATAGTAACTTAAAAACAGACCTCCCTAGAGCTTCTCATGTTTCCTTGACGGCTAAATCGAGTATTTGATTCCAATAGCATTAGAATCTGGAGAGATTTTAAAATGCTACTCGGAAACAAAGGCCTTCAACTCACACTGTTTAAAATGGTAACAGTTCATTTCCCCGTCTGGTTTAATCGGACTGCGAACCTAAGTTTAATGGGACCTGGAATGTCAGCAGTAGGCACGCTCTGCCATTAGCTCCTCACATCTGAACACCCTCTGAGGGACCAAACGTAGGATCTTCTATTTGTCCAAATGGCAAACATTAACATAAGTCCCTGGTAGAACTGAATCAACAGAATGGGGAGAGACACTGTTGGAGAGCAACGCAATTAGCGCTCACGGTGTTCAAATTCTGTAAAGAGTTATTCTGCACCGATCGTGTATACCCATTAAAGCTCACAGTTTGAAACAGCTTTTCCTTCCCAAGTCCTGGATCCCCAGGTTACTGCAAAATCAGGCTCAGGAAATAGGAAAGAAAGTGTAAGTTAGAATCTTCTTGAAGGTGCTCTCATCTTACATTGCTCTCATTTTACTAATACAACTCAGTACGCGAATTAGAATTTAGCAAAGTTCTCTCATCGTCCTTTCATTCGAGTCTCAGAAACATCTCGAAAGGCAGGCAGAGCAGCTCTCACCATTACCCCTGAGGCCCAGGGAGGTCAAGTGGATTATCAGCTAGTAAATGGCACAGACGGGACAAGAGTCCTGGGCTTTGCCTCTAGATACTGCGCTTTTCTCTCTACACAGCGCAGCTCTCCACACTCAGATATGGTTTTTGTTTTTTTGCCAAAAGGAAAAGGCTCTCCCATTGCAACGATAGGACATTTGGCTGGTGCAAGTCCGCTCACCACGTAGATTTAAAAATATAAGTAACAGAGGATAAACAAGACTTGAATGTGCCAACACATGGGGCACAGGCAGTAAGCACTCCAGAACGTCAGGAGGGAGAGAGACCATTAACACTGATGGCTTTTCTTACATCGGAAACCGGGGATGTACTGTATGGTGACTAACATAATATAATAAAAAATCATTAAAAAAAAAAAAAACACTGATGGCTTTTATTCTTCTTAAATATTTGCCTCAGGAAGTCACTTTCTCCAGGGTTATAATATACATATATTTCTAAACACATGCTCGGTGAGTACCTTTAGGGCTTTATGGATTCTTAGAGGATTTTAAACCTCGGCACCTTTGTCTCGTTCCAGGGATGAATGAGGGCTGAATCATGGCTGTCTACACAGTTTGTAACATAGTTAAGTGAACTAAACTAGGGAGATGATTAAGTGGGGTAATTAGTATGAATGGAAAGAGTGGTAACTTGCCTTTATTAATAGTGATTTTTAAAAATTGAGCTTTGTGGGGCGCCTGGGTGGCACAGCGGTTAAGCGTCTGCCTTCGGCTCAGGGCGTGATCCCGGCGATCTGGGATCGAGCCCCACATCAGGCTCTTCTGCTATGAGCCTGCTTCTTCCTCTCCCACTCCCCCTGCTTGTGTTCCCTCTCTCGCTGACTGTCTGTATCTCTGTTGAATAAATAAATAAAATCTTTAAAAAAAAAAAATTGAGCTTTGTGGTGGGAGTTTCATTAATATCATTAATAGCATCAGTAACACTTTTCCATTTAATGGCTGAAGAGAGAAAGCACAGAGACGAGCTGAATAAATTGAATGAAAGAATACTTTTAGAACGGTGCTCTGTTGTCATAACAAAAGACACACACCCAATGACAGACATCTAAATGTCTGTATCTTGAACATACGAGAAGGGGGAAAAAAGAGAGAGAGAGAGGGAAAAAAGCAGGAAACAGACTCTTAACTATAGAGAACAAACAGAGGGTTGCTGGAGGGGAGGCGGGGAGACTGGTTAAATGGGTGATGGGTATTAAAGAGGGCACTTGTGATGAGCACTGGTGTTGTTATGTAAGTGACGAATCACTCAGTTCTACTCCTGAAACCAATTTTACACTATATATTAACTAACAAGAATATAAATAAAAATTTGGGGAAAAGAATGTCTGTCTTAGCTGCTTGGTCGGCATTTGCTAGTTCAGGTAGTATACTCTATGAAACACGCTGCTGAAGTACATGCTTGTGCTTGTAAAAATATTCACTAAGGCTTTGTACCTGTTGGGCAATGCCAAATTGGTGATACTCTACATCCGAAAATTATTTTTTTAATTTTTTTTAAAGATTTTTATTTATTTATTCGACAGAGATAGAGACAGCCAGCGAGAGAGGGGACACAAGCAGGGGGAGTGGGAGAGGAAGAAGCAGGCTCATAAAGGAGGAGCCTGATGTGGGGCTCGATCCCAGAATGCCGGGATCACGCCCTGAGCCAAAGGCAGACGCTTAACCGCTGTGCCACCCAGGCGCCCCTGAAAATTATTTTTTTTTAAAGATTTTCTGTATTTATTTGACAGAGAGAGAGAGAGAGCACAAGCAGGGGGAGCAGCAGACAGAGGGACAGGGAGAAGCCGGGAGCCCGACACGGGGCTCGATCCAGGGACCCTGCAATCATGACCTGAGCTGAAAGCAGATGCTTAACCAACTGAACCACCCAGGTGCCCCTACATCTGAAAATTCTGATGATACTTCTCGATAGCCAATAATAGGTGACGGTAATAAATTAATAACCTGAATATCCAATGTCACCCTGCTGGTAGACAGCTCTCTCCCTTACTGTTTTTCATTCCTCCACATACGCACAGACAGACACGGATATATGACAGAACTATCATTACAAAACTCGGTTTAAATAACACTTGAAAGGATTCAACTGTGCAAACCACTGTTCCAGATATTATTAGGGACAAGAAATCCCAGACGAACTACACACAATTTCTAACATTCCCTCTACTTTCTAAGTGTGGTTTTGAATGTGGGTTTGAATCTTAGCCCTGACGCTTGCCTACTGCATGATCTTGAACCAGTTCCTTATTTTCTCTGTACTTCATCTTTTTTTTTTTTAAATCTATGACATGGGGATAATAAGAATATCTACCTTTATGGGGTTGTTAGGAGGATTCTCGGGAAAACGTGTATAAAGCATTTTGAACAGTGCCTCCTACAGAGGAAACTACTATTGTTGTCATTATAATTACGATATGTTAGTATTTTGAAGATCTTACATTCCAGAAGAGAATATAGACTTAAGCATAGCTAAGTCTAATAGAAATTATCAGCAACATGACTGAGGCATAATCGCAATGCTCTGCAAGACAGGTGTTTTTTTGTTATGCTTTGTTTTGTTTTAAATACAACACCCTAAAATTAGCCTTGGGAACAAAAAAATAAACCAAGCAGAGTTGATCACTTTTCCAGGTTCTATAAATACTATCCCCTTTTGCCACGAAATGAATAATGATGTCTTCGAAACAGCAGTCAGATGCAACACAGGATTATATATGAGAAAGCGGTCTAACTCTTGAATTCCGAAAGTCAGCCAGCTCAGCAGAGGGAATCCAGAACCGAATGAAAAACTAGAATGAATAGCCCTTTAAGGGTCCCCTCTCTTTCTGAAATTCCGTGATTCCACAGTCAAGACACTTAATGGAGTTTCCAGATAGAAAAATAAGACAATACAGAAAAATATCTTTTTCAAATGGTATTTCCCTCTCTCTTTTTTTTTTTTCTTTGACTTTTCTCAATGATCCTTTGAAAAACTGGCCTTGGAACAGAATTAACATTTACCTCATGAAGAAAGAGGAGTTATTTTGAATGAGTTGGGTCACCGAGGGAAGAATTCTATTAAACAAAGTCCTTGGGGAAGTGAATTCTTTATTGATTCAGTTCGTAGTCTAGAGTGCAGCTGCACGTTGACACAGACGGAAGCCTTGTGCCGTCGCCCAGTGTAAGGACATGACAGAGGAAAGCAGAGCAAAGACACACCTTCAACATACGGGGTGGGGGGTGTGCATAGGACTACACGTTGTGTATTAATGTTGGTGAGCAAGGGAGGATGAGAAGGATGGAAATCAGGAAAGAACCTAACTGAAATTTGCTAAAGGTAATCTTTAGAAATACTGGCTAATGTCTACCATGTCTGTTGCTTTTTTCTAAGGTAGCCAACTTGTATGAGAAGCTCCTTGTACATGTTTTGCTTTCTAAGTATTCATTTGTTCATCAAAATGTATTGATCATTTATCACACACAAGCCATGACTAAGATAGACAGGGACTCAGCCCTGACCAAGGTTACTTTTTAGCCATGGAAATGGTGAGAGAGAAAAGAGAAGAGGGGAAAAGAGGAGTGTGGACAACCCAGAGTGAAAACCCATGAATGATAAAAACTTCCTGTACGGCCTCATTATCTGACCTTTCCCACCATATCCCTGGATAACATCCTGGGCATATGTTCAACTGATTTCAGTAGTAAGACAATAGCATTTGCTAAAAATATAAGGCCATCAAAAAAACAGATAAAACCCTAAGGGGAGAAACCTGAGAATATTATCCTCTTGAAAAGGGGAAAGATCGATGCAGTGTAATTTGTTTATGATGGAACATTCTTCCCACTTCCCGAGGTGGATCACGCAGTGCCTCAACCATTTAAATTACTCTCCAGATTGGACCCTGACTTTGGATTTATAAAGGAAGCATTTTCAAAAGAGGTCATTGCCTACACAATTCCTTTAATCAACAGTCAGAGGATGTGCTCAAGTGACAGTGCCAAACTTTCCTCATGAAGACTGCGATGGCACACAGCTCCCTTAGCCTCCATCACTCCAAAGGGTAAGAGAAGCAAATGAATTTTGAAATGCAGATTTTTGGATTATATAGTTCTTTTTCATCTTCTGGAAAGTGATTACGAGACTTAATCAAGATTCCTCTGTGTATCATTAGCTAATTTTAGCTTCCTCCTTCTTTATTTTTTATTTTTTTTACAGTGAGCTTGGGAGAGCCCGGTTTTAAGTCCTCTGTGGATTTCATGTTTTTCTGTTCAAGCCTTGAGGGAAGCTAAATTAAGAAGTAGGAAAATAGTAATTAAAAGTGATTAGGACAAGAAGTTTTGGTGCTACGGAATGTGGACTCCATTCTCCCTGTCACAACCCGAACCAAGCAGCAGTTTTTGGTTTTGATTATAGCTTTACTTGCTATTTTAATAAACATGAACCGGTATTCAAACTTTTAATATCCTGCTGCTTAACTATTTCCAAAGAGACATCCAACGCTCTTACACAGCCTTTGTTTTAAAATTTTAATTTGTTTGGCTCAGTCTCACCTTAGAAAGTTGTAGCCTCATGGTCAACTCTTTTGTAAGTTGATTTCCAGAATCATAGGCAATTCTTTTTTTCTCCCCTCCCAACTAAGTGTTTCCTCATGTGCCAAAATTATTGGTGCTGACAGCTCTTTTGCCTTGTTTTATCTGGTTCCCACAGTAAGTATGAGGGGCAAACAGAGGCATGTGCTCAGTGTCGACTGGACGCATCACTACTATGGCGATACTTACAACTCCTCCAGGAAGCGGAGACTGTACAGGGGATTCGGGGGCAGCTGACTGATGTTGTTCATACTGAGGTCTCTGGAGAGGAAAACAGACAGCATGTGAGGAGCGGTGTATGCCACCACAAGGGAATCCAGCTGTTCACTTCACACATTTTCAAGCAATACAGCCGAATGAACTCATTCTTTTGCTTGACAAATGAATCGCTCTTTTGCATCTTAATTGTATTCCTTACCCCCCCTGCCCCCACCCATCTTGGGCTCTCTATCAAATTAGAAACACTAGGAGGAGCTTATATGAATTCAAAATGATTTAGACCATTCATGGGCATGGTTGCAATACTTCATGTCTAAAATTATGAGAGTAGGACGGCAAAGGAAACAGACATAACTCAACCCTAGACGTAACCCAACTTCATGGCTTGCTCTGAATTTTGTGACAAAGAGAAATGTCTTCCCCATGCAACTCTGCAAGTCCTGCTTCTGTGGGGCTATAAGCACCCTGTAAAAACAAATGTTTTGATTCAAAGAAACTTAAAAAAACAAAACAAAACAAGACAAAAAGCCTATTCCCTCCTTCTAACATGTTCTCTTTGCAGGTTCTCGGATTGCATTAAATAAGTGAAATGAACCATAAAACAAGGGTGTAATGTGATCCCGCTCTGTAGCACACTTCCTGCTGGGCCTGCACAGTAGTTCCTGGCACAGGAAACAACAAGCCACTTTGGGCAGAACTCAATCAATTTTTGTTTTAAGGGAAACTCCGTGTAATTAGATTTTATTCTGTTTTTACTTTTCTATTTCTTGACTGTCTCCCACATAACCCTACAGCATCATTGATACATGCCATCTGTATCTCAGAGGACAAAAGACCGGCGGCAGGACAGACTGTCATCAAGACCAGCTAAGGCTTAATGTGAGAGTCGGTTGAAGGCTGACTTAAAACATGACTCAGTGCTCAAACCTGAAGGTTCAGATTATATTCAGAATTCATTACAGTCTCAGATCGGGTGTGCATACTTAAAACTTATCTCAGGATAAGACAATGAGCTTCTTTTTATTTATTATTTTTAAAATGGACTTAATTGGCATATGACATTGTATTGATTTTAGGTGTACAACATAATGATGTGACATATGTATATATTGCGAAATGATTACCGCGATAAGTTTAGCTAACATTCATCACCACATGTAGTTACATTTTTTTCTTGTGATGAGAACTCTAAAGATTTACTCTTTTAGCAACTTTCAAATAATACAGAATTGTTAACTATATTTGCCCTGCTGTACATTACATCCCCAGGACTTATTTAGGGTATAATTGGAAATTTGTATCTTTTGACCACCTTCACCTATTTCACCCATGAACTTTTAAAAAAATCCGGATTATTCCTGTTATTTAAGTGGCCACACCCATGGCGTCCAACCAGCTGATGTCAGTATGGATTGCTCGGTTCCTTTATCAAATATTAACTTTTAATCACTGATGGTAAGAATTGAGGGACTGATCATTTACTCTTTAAAAAGTCACTAGCATGTACAGGAAAATAAAATATTCAGTTAAATGTTTCAGAGTATGGCAAAAAAATTTTATAAATTTTAATATCTGTTATTGAACAATTATATAGCTGAGTAACATGCTATATTCTCAAGCTAAAACTAAATGATGTCAAAAATATACACTAAAAAAATTTATATTTCCATATATTAAAAATCTGGATTGTTTTCTGGCATTGTTTAGGTAAGGGTGCCAAATAACTGATTAGCAATTTAAATTTGTTGTGCAGATATTTCTCTGAAGTAGCAAAGTTGTTTAGTTCACCAAACAGACATGTATTAAATTATTCAATGAAGTTTCTGGATTCTTCACAGGGACCATATAATCCCTGCAAAGACTTGGTATTTCTCAGGTATTCACTTATTTCTCATTGATAACACACTGATTTCCTAAAACAATCAAGGTGGCTTGCTTTTGGAGCATGTTAGCAACCCAGATACGGATAGCACTAAGTTCACTCTCCTCTTACATTTTTCTGTGTGATGTGCAGATCAGTTTGGGACAAACATCGCTCTTGTCTCTATGCAGAAAGCTCTAAATCGAAGGAGGAAATTTACATATCAAGGAGATTCATAAACATTCCGTATGATTTTAATACTTATTCTCCTACTTCAGGTTCCTGGAAGTGACGCTTATATAAGCCTTCACTCTCAGGGTCCCCATTGGAACACTTTCTATGGCGAAACGGCAGAAAGAGCAAGGCACTGTCAGGGTATAGCGTCTTGGGTTTGAATCCTGACCTCCCCATTCACTAGCTGCATGGTCTTGGGAGAATTAATCTCTGTGTGGCAGGCTTCCTTGTATTTTAACTGGGGTGTCTCTACATTAATAGTTTACGCTATTGAACTCTGGCTAGCTGTTTCCAATCAAAAGAGAGTGACTTATTTCTTAAAAAGGGGAGCATCTCCCTTTCCCAAAAGGAATGAATAACTTCTCTGTGTTACCTGATGTTGGGGTTCCTCTTAGAAAATGAGCAAATATTGCTAAATCATTCCTTTACCACCTGTTTTCTAATAAGTCTGCTTTCTCGTTTAAAGATTTTATTTATTTATTTATTTATTTATTTATTTATTTAAGAGAGAGAGAAAGAGGGAGTGGGAGGGAAAGGAAGAGAGAATCTGAAGCAGACTCCATGCTACTCCACACTGAGTGCAGAGCCCGATGTGGGACTCGATCTCACAACCACAAGATCATGACCTGAGCTGAAACCAAGAGTTGGATGCTTAACCAACTGAGCTACCCAGGTGCCCCAAGTCTGTTTTCTTTTAAAGAGCTTCTAAGCAATGCATATAAGCTTATAGCAGAAAATAACTTTTCATATCAACAATCTAAGGTAAAATGAAATAGGCCTCTAAAAATATAAATTCAAAGCAGATAAGGTAAAAAGGAATTTGTCTGCATTTGCTTTTTTCATTCTGTGCTCACCTTTGCATTGATGTTCAAATGGAATAGTGGTCCTCTGGCTTCCCAAACTAAACTATCCACAGTGAAAGACCAATTTATAAAAATTTTGAATTTGCTGTGGGTTTATAATTTAAAAAAATAAAATTAATTACTAGAAAAGGGAAATAAAAACACTAAAATGCATAAAATAGGAGCTCAATATTTTTTATGTGGTTCAACATAGATTATTCAATTACTATAAAAGTTTCTAAACATTTACTCTCAAATTCTTATGTGTTGTGGATCAGTAAAAAACAGCCATGTCCTGGGCAGTACATGTCCCCGGACCCCTTTTTGATTAGCAATGCTCTTTTTGCCTTTATGTCAATTTTGAGTTAAAAATGATAGAATGAGAACATTAAAACTCTGTACAAAAATACTCTCTTTCTTATTTAAATTATTTGTAAACTTTTCTTTTTAGTATTTGGTCTTTCTGACACGTGGAACACATACAACCTTAGCAGCAAATCAGGAGGTTGTAAAATAATTTCCAAACCTGTACATTATTGATTTTTTAAACTATGATTTTAAAAGGTGGCCCCATGTTGCACCACATTTTTGCCCATGATTCAGTTTCCTAACATTTGTGAAACAATGTAGTGGATCTCTTTAATTTTTTCATCTTTTGCCAAGATGTTGGAATTAATTTTGAAGAAGTGGTCACTATGTACAAAGATTTCATAAGACATTGGAGGATTCATTGTGACAAGATGGTCAAATATGTTCAACCATTCTGCCCTGTCTCTGACCCTGCTCTTGCCGATGCTGTGTTAATGACCGTGTCTGGAAATCTCGAACGGGGGTTGCAGAGCTCTATGGGAACAGCTGACTCTATACTGGAATCACCTCAGGAGCTGTATGGAATATTGATGTCTGGGTCACATCCCCAGAGTGCCTGAGTTGATTGGTCCAGTATGGACACTGGGATGTTTAAAACCTTCTCCAGTGATTTGAATGTTCAGGCAACGCTTAGAACCACTGCACAGGAGCAACCCTAAATTCCCGGGTGAGGGCTCTGAGCTCTACGACTCACTCAGAGTTTAGGAGGCCTAATTGTTTCCTAGAAACAGAGTTCTGTCCAAGCAGACAGTATCTCTCTCTCTTGCAAATGTCTTTGTTGCTTGCAGCTCTATTGTTTTTCTTCATTTGACAAATGTGAGTTGAGCGTTAACTGTGGGCAGGTCTAGGAACACAGTGGAGATTCAATCCAAGTCATCTTCAACTTTTCCCTTTCCTGCTCTTCCTATGTCCTTAAGACGCCCAGTATTAATTCTATAGCTTTCTTCTGGATCTGGCCTCCCTTCCTTCTTCTTGGCTGCTACCTTTGGTCAGATCCTTGTTATGCGGATAACCGTCCTGCTCTCCGTGCTTACTGTGTCTCTTCATACTGTGTCTAGGTCATCTTCTATACCATGGCCAGAGAGGTCACCTTGAAAAGCCCATTTATCTGATTGTCACTCCACTCAGAGCCACTGTTGGCCAATAAGAAAGACAACCCCTCAGGTACATCCCCAGGAAAAGGGGCCTCTTCTGGAGGTGGGCATGGTGAATTACAGAAAAGATCTTCTTTACACTCAAGCAGCAGAACAAGGTGAATGGTTTGCAAGCAGAGCTTGGCCTGGAGTTCAGCCCCCACAGAGGAGTCCCTGTGCAGGGCAAACCTCACAGCTGTAGCCATATGGACCTCCTCCATCTGAGAACTTCTGCTGGCTCCAGGCTCCTTAGAGGAACGAATGCCTAAACTATTTAGGCTCTTCACGATCTGGTCTAATGTATGTTTCCACCTTGATTTATGTCACTTTGCTCTAAGTAATGTGTGGTCCACTTATACAACCGAAATTCTTGCTGTTCCCCTTTGCATCTGTCTTTACACATGTAATTCCTCTCTATTTCCAAATTCCTGCTCCTGTGCTCCCCCACCCTCCCCTCGCCCCCATTCAAGATCTAGCTTTACAGATCCTTGTGTTTCTGACAGTCTTTTGTCTTTCCAGCTTAGTCTTCTATTTCAATCTCTAGTCCTCTGACACTTCCAGTATTAAAGCTTTGTCTTAGCCTAAGAACCTAGCTTAGATCACACATTGGTCACCTGGATCACTACCTCACCAACACCCTCCACCCCCTGGTCCCTTGGCTTTTGTTTATTCTCCTGGCAAAATCCCAGCTCTGGAAAAACACCAGAATTCATTTTCTCTGTTCCTATCCCAGGGTACTGAGTGCTACTAGAAAAGAGAAACTCACAAATGTGCAGACTAGTGATTATAAATTCACGGTCTTTGTGGGTTCTCAACACTGCTGCACAATCCTGTTATTTGTGATTGCTCAATTTACTCCCATAGGAACTGTGGCCAATCTTTACCACTTGCCTCAAACCTCTTAGTCAACAATGAATCCCATCATGGGACACCTTCCTTCTTACTTCATGAAAACAACGGAGATTCTTTAGACCACCAAACATGAAATACAACCCATTTTTTGTTCTTTTTTGTCCCCTGCTTACTATACCCATACTTTCCTGCTTGCTTATCCTGCTTATAGGTCCCAACCCCTCTAGGATGCTAGAGCTCATTACTCATGAATAATTCCTTCTACTTCCTCTCTTTTTTACCTATTCTTCTTCCCTTTCAATGTATAAACAGAGTCAAGTCTTTCCCACTACTAAAACAGACGGGAAGCAGTATGTTTCAACCCATGTCTTCCTTTACCTGCTGCTCAGTCTTTCTCATTCCCTTCGGGGTTGTTTATAGTCTACAATTGTAGTCTCCACTTACCATTCCCTTTCCAACCCACAACACACAGACTTCCATCCCTACACTCCAATGAAATTGCTCTTGCCAAAGAAATGGTGACCTCCATACTGTCAAATTTAACGAACACAGGACTTACTGGGCCTCTCTCCTGCATTAGATTTGCTCTTTCTGGAAACTCTATACTTCATTGGTTTCCAAGTCATCATTCTCTCAGGATTCTTTCCATACTTTCCAACCTTTCTACTTTATAGGCTCCTTTGTGGGATTTTATTCTATTTATCCCTTAAATGTCAGTGTTCTCTGGAGTTTTGCCCTTGGCCTAGTGCTCTTCAATCTCTGCCCTTTCTTCTTGGAGACTGTTACTTACTTTCATGGGTTTAAGTATCTCTTAGATGCCCATAACTCCCCACATCCTAGTCTTAATCCCTCTCTCCTAAATCTTAATCCCTCTCTCCTAAATTTCAGAACCATAGTTTTAATCCCTCTCTCCTAAATTTCAGACCCATATATCTAATTTCCTTCTGCATATGTCCAGTCAGCAATCTTGCAGGAACGCACCATGCATGAACATGCACCATGTTCAAAATGGAAATAATTATTTCCTATTCCAAATTTGTTTCTTTTTCTGTAGTGCCAGTTTCTAATTAGTGCCATTACCATCTTCCTGCCAGAAAAGCCCAAATCTTAGATATTATTCAAGTCTTCTTTTTTTTCCTGTCTTCTCTTACCTGTCTCTTTTCCTCTCTCTCTCCTCTTCCCTGCTGCAGGTACTCACCATCTCTGCCCCAGTCATCTGAAATTGCCTCCCCACGCCGTGGTTGCCTGCTATTAGTCTTATCCCCTTAGGCCCACCCTCTAATGGCTAGAGAGATCCATCCAAAAATGCAGAATTAGGCAAATCTCCACCCTACCTAAAACCTTTCAGTTACTATCATTTTCCAGATGAAATCCACATTTGTTAGTATTGCACACAAGCTCCATTGTGCAGCACACCAATGCTTCACGACTCTGGCATATTGATTTTCATTCATTATTCAAGACTCAGGTAGGGTGTCATCTCCTCCAGGAAGCCTTCTCCCACCTGTAAGGTTAGGGTAAGTGATTTGCCCTCTGTCCTCCCATATCACGACATACATTTAATGGCATCATATTGAAGTGATATGTTTATGTGTCTATATCCTACAGTAGGCTGTGACTCCTCATGGTCATTGGTTTTTTTTTTTCCCATTATAGTATACTTCTAGTGTCTAGCTGAGTCTTGCCATATAGAAGATACTCAGTGAACGCTGAATTGAACTCTCTTTTACTGCAGCCTTCCTATAAGTGAGCAGACGGATCTTAACCAATCCATTTAAAAAAAAAATCACGTTTCTCATCAAATGGCTACATTGTTTCTAAGTGTGAGGTATATAACACTTCTAGTATGAAACACTACTGGGAACAAAACCCACTTTGTGTATACCCACCTTCCGCAGTGATTTTCGCTCAGAATTGGTATTATGGTTTCTCTCTTCAGTCAGCCTTATTTGCTTTCTGTCCTAGAGATTCCTCAAAGATTCTCGTCCATTGAAAGTTCCCCTTCTACCCCCATATTCAAGTATCTCTACGCAGCTGCTATTGCTTCTCCTTTCCCCCTCTTCCCCTCCTACTCCTTTTTCTTCTTCCTTTTCTTTACCTCTTCTTTCTTTCTACTTTTCCTTTTCTCCTCTTTCTCCTGCTAAAATATCTTTCCTGTCATTTCTATGGATTTGTTGTGGGAGGAATGATGGCATTAGGTCCTTAGTCCACCATCTTAAAATCCAGCTGTACTGTTTGTATTTGAGACTCGGTACAGGAATCAGTGAACAAAGAGGCCATTCCTTATAGTGTGACTATTAAATTAAGAAAACAACCACCAAAATGGTTCTTTAATCTCAGCCACAGTTGAAGACAAATATTTTCTTCTTTAGCAGCACAGTGCAATTCCCATTTCTTCTAAGTACAATCATTTTAAATTTGTCTTGGGAGATCCAGTAGCATTTAGCTTTCTGCCAGATACCTTTGTTAACAATGGATCCAGGCTGGAGCCATTCCAGCACTTTTTAATTCATCACTTTTCAAATATGCTTCTAGAGATAAGCCGTCCTGAGAACTTCAAAAGAAAAGGTGCAGGTTTGAGTAGCATTTTATGATAGTATGAATAATGTTATTTCCACATACTTTTCTCATGTTATTAACTCCAAAACAATATATCTTTGAAAAACATTTTTTACTGAAGTGTAACATATATGGGAAAATGAACAAATCGTAAGTGTCCAGCCCAGTGAATTTTCAGTGTGAACATACCTTCACAAATGAGCATAAATCCAGAAATAGAACATAATCATTGCCTCAGAAGCTCCCTTATGTTCGCTTCCACCCACTTCTCCCTCAAAGGGAACCAGTCTGCTGACTTCCGACACTTCATAAGTTTTGCTTGGTTTCGATCTTTCTATAAATGGAATCATACAGTGCATAGTTCTTTTTTTTTTTTAACACATTTTATTTTTTAGAGCGGTTTTGGGTTCACAGCAAAATTAAGAGGAAGCTATAGAGATTTCCCATATACGTCTTGCGCCCCCACGTGCACAGCCTCCCCCGCTATCCACATTCCCCACCAGAGTGGTATATTTGTTACAACTGATGAACCTATTGACATGTCATGATCATCCAAACTTTGTAGTTTACATGAGGGTTCACGCTTGCTGTTGTACAAGCTATGGGTTTGGACAAATGTACCCACCATTATAACACCATACAGAGCATTTCCACTACTTAAAAATCCTCTGTACTCCATCTGTGTATCCTCCCATTCCCCCTCCCAACGCTGGCAATCCTGAACCTTCCATTGTCTCCATTGTTTTTCCTTTTCCAGAATATTACATAGTTGAAATCGTACGGTATGTAGCCTTTTCAGACTGGCTTCGTTCACTTAGTAATACACAGCAGAGTTGTTTGTGTTTTCCTAGCTTCTTCCACTCTTACGTTTATGAGATTTATCCATGTGTTGCATGTAGTGATAGTTTATTCCTTCTCGATTCAAGATAGTATCTCGTTTTATTATTATACCACAACTCAACTGTTAACGGACCTTTGGGTCGGTTTGTGTCTATGATGAGTAGTGCTGCCATAAACACTCTTAAATATGTCTTTTGTTGAGCATATACGCAATGTGTGTATTTCTGTTGGGTGTGTATATATCTTGCCGGGTATATGTGAGAAATGTGTGCATTTCTGTTGGGTATATATCTAGGAGTAGAACTGCGGGGTCTTGGGGCATGCATATATTCACCTTTAATAGATCCTGCCAAGCAGTTTTCTAAAGTGGTTGTGTTGAGTCATACTTTCACCAGTAGCGTATGAGAATTCCAATAGTTTCACACCTGTTTTTCTCCACTTATTATCATCAAAATCAGCGTTATTTCTCTATTAAATCTTAGTCATTTTCACTAAATGTACAATGGTATTTCACTGTGGTTTTAATTTGCATTTCCCTCATGTCCAGGAGAGTTGAATACCTTTTCATATGACTTTCGGCCATCAGGATACCCTTTTGTGCAAAACACCAGAAGAATATTTTATTTGATGACCTTTAAGTTAAAAATAAAACTTACAGGTTGTAAGTGAAACAATTCGTTTATATGTAAAGAAAGACTAATAATTTCTTCATTTCTTTTCTAATGTTATTATTTTTCCTGAGGTTTCAACGGTATTCTTTGAAATAGCTGGCAGTGTAATAATTAGGAGACTGTATTCTGGAGCAATCCTGCCTTAGTTTGAGTTGGCAAGATATTTGCTATTTCTGAGCTGAATAACCTTGAGCAAGTTATTTAACATCTCTGTGCCTCAGTTACCTAATCTGTGAAACAGTGATAATAATAGCATCTGCTTTATAGAATTGTTGTGAGAAATAATGGAGCGAATTTATGGAAAGCACTTAAGTAGTACTGGGCATATTATAAGCACTGCATAGTTTGCTATGATTATTATTATAACATAGAATCTCTTCATGTTTTTACACATGAAAACTCGTACCTGTACAGATGTAACAGGAGTGGAGAAATGTTAGCTTATTGGTATTAGCTTATCTTGAAAAATCTTTTTAACATTATAGTATAATTTAAAAAATGTTCAGAAATAGCGTGCTTATCTACTTATGTATGGGTCCTTTGCTTAATTAAATTTTTAATAGAAAACTTGGAAAGACAGAACCTCGAAGCAAAGCTCATTTGAAAAATTTTACATTGTCACCCTGATCTAATAGACAGACATAGTTAATGTGACTGGGTAGTCTTGTACCTTATTTATATTTTGTGAATAACAAGAGAAGAGATAGATGTAGAGGCCACTTGTAGGCAAACAGCCTTGAGCGATGGAATGTAGAAAGGAACCCATAGCGCCCCCTGGCTGAGTACTGACAGGCCCATCAAGGGACCCACCTCAAAATATCCAGGGGCCCTAACTGACCAATGGGCTACTTAAAACCAGGCACAGTTATCAAAAAAGGGAGAATTTCATACCATCTCACCTTCTCCCCTTAAAAACAGCCCCCTCCCACTGCCTCCTGGCGACAGCCTCTCCCTCCCTGTCCTGCCCTCCGCTCCCTTGCAGTGTATTCAATACATTCCATCTCCTTTATTCTGCCTCAGGTGAATCCTTTCCGGCCCCTTGGCTTCCACCCAATAGTTAGTGGCACCACATTTGGGACCCCTATCCAATCGGACAGACACCTCATTTAGACATCCCAATAGATGTAGTTATCTGTGAGTGGACCACTTACCTAAAAATTCAGAACACACCCCAAATAGAGAAATAAGCAAGCAGACAAAACAAAACAAAAACAAATGGACTAAGAAAGAGAAATTACAACAAACCAAACCCTTTTACAACTGTCAGAATTAGAAGCCCACAAAGTCAGTCATGAATGTTTATGCACTTTTCTCAGAGGAAAAGGTCTCGATCAGAAGGGAAGTATTCTTTACTTGGGCATTCTTGGTGGGGTTTTATTTTGTTTTGAAATCCATTGCAGCAAATTACCCGTAGGAAGCAAACGTGACAAGGTTGGCAATGAGGTGGGAAAGCAGATTTAAGAAGTCAAATGTTGGGGCGCCTGGGTGGCTCAGATGGTTAATAAGCATCTGTCTTTGGCTCAGGTCATGATCTCTGGGTCCTGGGATCAAGCCCCATGTCGAGCCTCAGGAGGAGCGCCCGGCTCAGTGGGGAGTCTGCTTCTCCCTCTCCCTTCGCTTCTTCCCACCACTGGTGTTCTCTCCCTAACACCTGTCTGTGCCCAATCATAGTAACTAGGATTTCTCTCTCTCTCATTCTCTTTCACATACACACATGCACACACACATACAGTGTAATGAATCTTCAGATAACAACCCATTTTATAGATGAAGAAACAGAGACACACATAACTTGAGCTTTCCTGGGATGACACCAGCAGTAAAGTGGCAGAGCCAAGCAAGGTCTGAACTCGGTCCATCTGACTCTAAAGCTTGTGGGATCAGCCCTTTGCAGCTACACTGTATACTGGAATCCATGATCTAATTTCCTGCCATAGCTTAAGTTCAGGTCTTAACATTTGCTTGACATTTTGACTCTTAAGTACCACGTATGTAAGAAGGGGTCTCGGGGAAAGTCTCCTCTACGGTTCACAACTTTGTGTGGCATCTCTGGCTGCTTTTACCTCTTGGCCAGCCCCTGGGAGTGACTCTATTTGAGAAGACCTCTCCGGCCCATCGACTCTGCTTCCATTTAGCTTTTGGATATTAACTCTTGGATTCTTTTTGGCTCCATGGTGAGCAGTCCCTGGTCCATTTCGCTCCCTGCCCCAGATCTTAGAATTCCAGTCAGAACCCTGGGCCTTTCACTTATCCGGGAAGAGAGGTCAAGCAATTGCAATGAGATCTTAATGGTCCTCTCTGCCTTCATTCTTTCCCCCTTCCCAGTCCATCCAGAGTTATCTTGATTTTTTTTCCCCTGAAGGATAAAGGAGCTAATATTTTATACTGTGCTTCCTTTTTTTCTTTTAACAATAACTCCACTTATTTGTCTAAACAGTTTACGAAGCTCGTTCATGCCACAAATTGCTCTCTGTGTGAGATAGTTGAATATGGAGATTCGTGGAGTCCTAATTAAGACTGAGCTATCATTTACAATTGTAATGTTCATGTGACTAATATATTCTGTTTTTCCTTACACTTAGTAAAAAATCAAACAACCGACTTTGGAATTAGAACAGGGTTTTTCCATCTTGACACTATTGACATTTGGGGCTTGATGATTCTTTTTGCTGTGGGGGGCTTTCCTGTGCATTGTAAGGCGTTGAGCAGCATTCCTGGTCTCCCGACTAGATGTCAGGAGCACCTCCACTCCTCCAGCTGGCATAACCAAGAACTTGTATTGACTGTTATGGGGTGAATTATATTCCACCCCCCCCCATTTGTATGGAAGTTCTAATGCTCCATAACTCAGAATGTGACTGATTTGGAGAGAGAGACTTTAAAGAGGCAATTAAGTAAAAATGAGGTCTTTAGGGTGGATCCTGTTCTGCTACGACTGGTGTCCTGAGGAGAAGAGGTCATTTGGACATAGGGACAAAGGGAAGACCATGTGAAGACACAGGGAAAAGACAGCCAACCACAAGCCAAGGAGAAAGGCCTCAGAAGAAAATAACGCTGCTAACACCTTGATCTCGGATTTCCCAGCCTCCAGAAGCGTGAGAACATAAATTTCTGTTGTTTAAGCCATCCGGTCAGTGGTGCTTTGTTATGGCGGCCTTGAAAAGCGAATGTACAGACATTGCCAAATGTAAGTTCCCTAGGGTCAAATCGCCCCTGAGAATCACTGAACTAGCACACATGAATTACACACAGGGGACTATTCGTTTTGCCTTTGGCAATGACAGAAAAAGTAAGTTTCTTTCTTTCCTTTGTTTTTTTTTTAAAGGATTTTATTTATTTATTTGAGACAGATACAGAGAGAGAGCATGAGGGAGAGGGAGAAGCAGACTCCCCACTGAGCCAGGAGCCCGATGTGGGATACAATCCCAGGACGATGGGATCGTGACCTGAGCCGAAGGCAGACACTTAGCCATCTAAGCACCCGGGCACCCCAGAAAAAGTAAGTTTCTAATGCCTTTTTTCTTCAGAAGAGGAAATTTGGAAAAACCTTCCCTCCCTACTCCTCTTTCACACCATAAATGCCTTTTAGCAGATAATTTCATTACTTAATTACTGGACAACAAAAATATACAAGAAAAAGTAAAGTAAAAAGCTATGAGACACAGTGTGTGTGTGTGTGTGTGTGTGTAATTTTGGGCCTGTGGCTGTGCCTAATGGGTCCATGATCATTACATTGAAAAGACTCTTAAGGCAATGTTTCAAAGAAAATCTTTCAAAAGCTTTGATTAAAGGAACTAGACCTATTTTATTCCACCCAGGCAGAAATTCCCATTGTTGTTGTTTTGTTCTATTTTGGTTTTTTTTGCTCTGTGCGGTAAGCAAGATGCTGAAATATCTTGCAATTAACATGGTGTGACTAAGGGATCCTTCCTTGCCAGCAGGATGAAATCTCTTTTCCACCCATATTCCATCTAATATCGTGGAGCACATGCAAAGAATCTGGGTTGTTATTTAAAAAGGCAGATCTGATCCATCATGCTACCTACCCCATGGGTTCAAAAAGCCTTCGCTGGTTGTCCATCATTTGCAAAATGGAGCCTAAATACTGTTATCTAGCTGTGGTATGTGGAAAGGAAAATGGGTTACAGATTTGAAAAGATGTCGGGGTCTCAAGTGATGATTCTGTCCCCTTGCTGTTAAGATTCTGTCACTTTTTTGCTTTTGTGGCCTTAATTTCTTAATGTTTTATCGTAACACCTCTTTCATGCTGCCGTGGTGAGGATTCAATGAGGTGAGGTAGGTGTGTGCCCTTGGCTCAGTGTTGGGCACTGGAGAGGGCTTCCCTGGTTGTCGGTTGAAGTTCCCATGGTCCAGTCCTAATCTGCTGGATTACGTTTACCTCTCTAAACCTTTCCAAATACAGGTCTTCCTTCACTTATGATGGAGTTACATCCTAATAAACCTACCCTAAGTTGAAAATACTGTAAGTCAAAATGCATTTAACGCACTTAACCTACTGAACATCACAGCTTAGCCTACCCTACCTTAAATGTGCTCAGAACACTTACAGCAGCCTATGGCTGAGCAAAATCATCTCACACGGACCCTACTTTACAACCAAGTGTTGACCATCTCATGCGATTATTGGCTACTGTACTGACAGTGAGAAACAGAATGGTCAAGTGTGTGGGTCGCCAACCCTCGTGATCGCGGGGCTGACTGGGTGGCTGCCACTGCCAGCATCACAAGAGAAGACTGTACCGCACGTTGCCAGCATGGGAAGGAGCAAAATTCAAAACTCCAAGTGTGGTTTCTACTAAATGTGTGTTGCTTTTGCACCATCGTAAAGTCGCAAAATCACTAAGTCCAACCATTGTAAATTGGGGACCAACTGCCGACTCTGTTCCAGTCACACCAGACTATTTTTTATTCTCCCGTTGCGTCCTGAGGTTTTGCTTTTTAGATCGACAGAGGCAGCATATTTCTAGTGAACTTGCTGTTCGGGGAAGGGCTTTG
The DNA here is from genome assembly GCF_017311325.1 of Ursus maritimus. Lineage (NCBI taxonomy): Eukaryota > Metazoa > Chordata > Mammalia > Carnivora > Ursidae > Ursus > Ursus maritimus. The sequence continues at coordinate 12,885,695 of NW_024424564.1, read as the reverse complement.
GAGGAATCTTGTCCTGTGGTTTCGGGCGCCCGGGCTTTGCTAGAGTTGTGCAGACTAGAGAGGCTCCATGTCAAGGGCCTGGCGCAAGGCTGGTCCAGGGGAAGCAGCCATCACCTCCCAGTCACAGCAGCCTGTCTAGGTCCCACTCAGTCCTCATCGCTAAGCGCTCTTCCCCTTCTTGCTTCTATTCCTGGCCCCCTCCACAGATGCTCCACACGGAGGCCAAACTTAGCTTTTCAAAACAGAATTAGATAATTCCCTGGCACAACCTGAAATCTTCCAATGGATTCCTGCTCGCTCTTAGATTAAACCCAAATGCCTTAGCATGGCTGACAGGCCCCGAGCGCCTCACCCTCCATGCTTGTCCTGACTCTCTGTCCTCCGGCTCACCGTGCTCAGGGCGCAGCTGTCACTGTGCGGCTCTCCCATATCCCAAGGGCTTTCTCCCTCGGGCCTGTCCTGTCCGTGCACCTGCACCCACGAGGCTCATCTGCATGTCACCATCCCTTCCAAAGGCTGGCTCCTCTTCCTTCTTAAATTATCACTTTTTCAGATGTTCCTCTTGGTCTTCCAATCCAGAATAGGTCCTTTCCCACCTTTCCCTGCTCTTCTTCCTGCCCACCCCTGCCTCCTTCCCCCTCTCCCTACCTCCCACCACCATTCTTTCCACTTAGAATAGTTTGTGGTCACATCTTTATTTACTCTCCTGTCTTCCTTTCTTGAATGCCATGAAGGCAGGGTGTGTTAATCACCAGCTTTTAGCACAGCGTCTGGCACACGGTTGACAATCAATAAATAGTCTTGTTGAGTGACTGACCAGTTGAATGAACGCTGCATTCTCTGGCATTCTTCCTCTCCTTTCTTATTTCTGGGAGGATTATTTTTACTTAGTATGTTTTTGTGGGTCTCCGAGGAGAGTACAGCAAGCAGATTAAAGAATACTGGGTCTGCTTTGCGTTTCCTATAAACAGTTGGCCACAGCATTTAAAAAAAAACTTTAAAAAATAACATTACTATAAATGCTAATCTATTTATCAGAAAGACATTAATGAACAGTGGACAGGAAAAGATAAGAGACTCAATAAGTCTTGCTGACTAATTTTTGAGTTAGAGTCTAGCTGAGTGTGGAAGATGTAGAAACATGACTGCATTTTAAATGGGGCACAGACTATATTTTTATTTTGCTATTGAACAGCATCTGAACCTGCAGAGACCAACTTCTCCCTAAATTGAATTTTTCCTCCCACCAAATGGAAAAATCTTTATCGTTACTTCAGTGATGTGGGGAATGTGAATGAAATATTTATAAAGCATATTCTGAGATCCTTTGAAGTGCCTACTTAATACTTAATGAGCTCCTGTTATTTTTGCAATGCTTTTAAGCATTTTAAACTCCAAACAAAGTAGTAAAAACAGAAACGTAGTTCTCCAAAAGAACAAATGCTACAAGATAGACTCTCAATTGAATTCAACTACCCAAGAGTTTGAGTTAAGCATTCCTTTTCTTTAAGCTAAAATAACCCTCTGAACACCACATCAGACTGCTGCTTGCATTCAAAAGATGAAAGACAAAACGTATCTTCACATGGTGGTGGCACTTTTCAATTCTGCGAGGGGAATAATCTGCTAGCTTAATGTTTGTCTTCATTTCTCTCTGGGACGGCTGGGCCAGCTCTAAGGAGACACTCTTCCATTTGATAAACTGTTTTCCCACTCAACTTAACCACGATTCCAGGAGTGGAAGCAGAGTCAATGATTAGAGAAGAGAGATTTTAAAACCTCAGACACTCAGCATTGAACAGATCGAATGCTGAACTAATGGGAGAAAACTGGAAGACTTCATTTTTGCTACCAGTCCCGTGGTTTAGCTGTTTACCTTCCCCAGTGTCTCCAATAAAGGCAACTGTCTGCCCTTCTTAAGCACTTGCTGCGGAACATTCATTTACATGCTCGAGGTGCCTCGAGAGCCAATAAGTCACTGATGAACTTTTAAAAACAACCAAAGGCATAATTATTTGTTGTTACTGGTTAATGAGTTACAAAGCTTAAAAAAAAGTAAAAATAAGTATAATATGTTAGACCAAGTGTGACTACATATATCATTAGAGATTCAAAATGTCAGTATAAGCTACATCAAAGGTATAATTATTAACTGAGAAAAGATGGAAGAGGAAAAAATGGGGAAACTTCAAAAAGAGAAAGCCCAGGCTTGTATTTTTACAATGAATCTTGTTAAAGGCACTGAATCTGATGTGGGAATTCAACAAGTGCCTATTGATGATTAAGCTGAACAGGCAAAAAGGCAAGGACTTGTACCGACCGTAAGGAAGTGAGTTCACAAATCTTACTACAGATTCAACAGTAAGAGCGCGAGCTCTGACACTCACGGATACTTGCCATTACTCATCACATTGCGCAGTCTGGCTGCCCTGGAGCTGGGGCGTGCACAGCTGTGGGGCCTTATGGGACAGTCTTACCTACTATGGCCCTGGCAGTTCAGGGTTAAGAGAGGAGGTCATCATTAAAGAGAAAAATTCCCAGGACAGCTAGTGGAATAAAGTATTGGGGAAAAGATAAGAATTTTCTTCATTGATACAATACTGTGTCGTTTTCATTGTGTTTTCATGAATATGAAACTTTTTATTTTTTATTTTACTTCTTTAAATTAAAATTAAATTCAAATTTTATTTTAGGTCGAAGTGATTATATATTTGCACCTAGATACACAGTCACTACATTATATTATCCATGTTCTATATATAGTTTTAACAACTACAAGCCTGAGAGTGAAAAAACAAATAAAAAACAAAGTCGCCAGGCCCCTTGCACCCCGACTCCCACCTTCCAGAGGCAACCACTTATTTGTCTTCGTCCAGAGTCTCTCAGGGCTCACTTTCTTCAGACGGGAACTTTCCAGTCTTCTACCAGGCTTATTGTTTGTGCTGGAAGTTTGGGTGGTGAGGAAATAGTTGTCTGGCTGGGTGAGCTAAGGGAGATGTTTAGCTGCTTATTATTAAGAATTTCAATGAATCTCCCTCTTTTTAACAATAGTTGGACCTTCAAAAGTACTCTTTTTTAGGAATTGGGTTGCTTTTTGACTAACCCTATGCCATTTCTCTGCTAAGTCATGTCACAAATCTTTAACACTTCTCCTCTATTGTAATTTTCTCTCCTGTTTGCTTTGTCTTTGTGGGTTTATGCTTTCTAAATTACTTTGCTGCCACTCGAGATAAACATATGCTTAATCCACTATGTGTTTCTGATATTTTTCTTAAGCTGAAACCACATGCCAATTATTCAAATATCTACTTGTTTTAGGTATAATGTTTCTTTACCCCAACCCATGCCAGCCTGATTCAAAATAGCCACAATATATCATTTACGGGGTGTTGCTCCCAGTCACACTTAGGAACTTTAGTCTCCAACAGATTTCCTTCCCCAATCATTCTGGAAGTTCCAGCCTTAGCTGGGATGACTCATCTGCAATGTAAGAACTAGTGTTTGTGACCACAGTATGGGATCTGCTGTTGACCCCTTCTTCTGCCCTGAGTTGCCACCATGATGCGTTAAAATGCTAAAATGCTATCAATGACCAGTTAACTGTGCCCTAGACACTCATCCCAGGCATCTTCCACCTGAGACTAAGAAGTATCCAGGGCTCTGTTGGTACCACCATTGCCAGTGTCCTGCTCCTGACCCAGACTTCTGCAGATAGGCACAATTCCTTTTTGATACTTCCTGGAAGGTTTCTCCGTGTAAATAAATCCTTCCTCAGTCCTGCTTGAATCCCAAAGTAGAGACAGCTTGGGTGCAAGTTATTTACCCAGACTGATTCCACTTAGAAGTCTATATGCCTCCAAGCACATGTCCTTGGTTTCCCCAGTTCCAGGAAGCTGTCAATACATTTTCCATAGTTAAGGAGGGCTTCTGGAAGGAGCTGAGATTTCAGCCGTGTTTTTCATGTCGAAAGAAGAATAGTAAGGTAAAGTGGGTGTTTAAAGGGAGTAGCTGCTGGGGTGCCTGGGTGGCTCAGTCAGTTGAGTGTTTGACTCTTGATTTCAGCTCAGGTCATGATCTCGGGGTCGTGGGATGGAGCCCCACATGAGGCTCCGTGCTCAGAGCAGAGTCTGCTTGAGATTCTCTCTCTCCCTCTCCCTCTGCCCATACGCTCTCTCCCTCAAATAGATAAATAAACAAACAAACAGACAAATCTTTCAAAACAACGAAAGGAGTGGCTGGAGTCCCAGCTAGCAGCAGGTTTGGGTGACTTTGCCGTCCACCTACTGATCTAGCTGGCAGACAGTATCCTCATCTTCCCTCATTAATATGTGGATCCCACCTGACCTGCTCAAAGAGAATAACCCTTCTAAACAAAGGAAACCCAGGTTTCAATCATTGACATATTAGTGATACTTCTATCCTATTAGCATCTCCAAGCTAACTCTCAAGATCCCAAAGTGGGAGTAAAATGACCAAAGAGGAAATGAAATGAACAGAATAAAAGTCTTCGTTTTCTAAGTAAGATAAAAAACGGTAGAAGTTTCTTAGTCCTATAAAATCTAATACAAGACCAATCGCCCCATAAAATCCCTTCCCAGATCTTAGCTGGTTAGAAATTAATCTCTTCTGCCACCAAACTCTCAAAGAACTTTCTTTTTATGTATGTTAAACAGTTAATCACAGTTGTAAGAGGCACGGATACTTAAATTGAGGCTTTGAGAGATGTACTGGCTCAGACAAAGGGAGGGGTGAAGGAGGGAAGAGTGTTTCTGCTAGGAGAAGAGCGTGCGCAGAAACATCAGGGCATAAGATGGTAGGCTGTTCTCCAGGAGCTACAAATGGGTCGTCAGGGTTGAATGGAAGTGCTTATGTTGCAATATGACCCAACACCAGGTCCGAATAGCGTCAAGGGCCAGAACCAAACCAAGCTTGCCTCATATGCCATGCACAGACGCGCAGACCATCCCGGAGACTCTGAGAGCCACTGCAAGATTGAGGTTAAGCAGAGAAATCATCTTTGGATTTAGTAAATCTCTTGGGTGGTGGTTCTTTTTCTTTTATTTAAAGACGTAAAAAGGGAGCAATGTTTTATTTTGGGGGGATTGGGTACTGTATTTTGCTTTCTGTTCTCTCCTGAGATCAGGCATTGAATGTTTTGTCGCTTTTGTGCATATTACATATTAATTTTGAATTAGACACGCTAAGAGGCTTAAATTAGAACAGTTCTTCACACGTTCTTTCTTTTGTGGTCAGGTCATCCTACTAGATACATTTTTAGGAAACTTTACATGTCTGCTAGTCTCAGACTGGCTGTAAGAATCTTCCAAACCCTACTTGCAATTCCAATTAGTCATAGATCAAAGCATTAATGTGGACAGATTAAAGCAGAAGTCCTCATGCTTTATTTCCTAATATCATCTGTCTTTGCTTTGAAAAGCACACCAATGGAATCTTCTGCATCTATACACCCCAAAGGCAATTTAATCTCCCTTGGCCAACATTACAGCTTTAAAGTAACTCTATGCTATGATGTATTTTTCCTCCTTTCCCAAGTTGAAGCATTATATAATTCCCTTTTTTATCAGCCTCTTTCTTGTAAATGGTCAGTTGCCACACTGTTTACAGGTTTTAACATCATCTAGAAGAAACCTTACAAGCTTAAAGTTAAGTAAATTGATTTTCCACATACTGTCAAGTGAAACTGACCACAGCCAAGGACATAATCTAGAGTGTATTAACACATGTTGCTTTAAAATATTTTTTACTAATCTAGTATTTTCAAAGATTTTGGAAGTAAAGAACACTCCTGTACAAAACTCTAAATGTGAAAACAATTCTTCCTCATTTACTGGATCTTAGAATAGATATTCCGTACATATGGGTTCCCCACTTAAACTGAACCTTATCCTTTAAAATGTCTAATTTTTTTCAATGTTGAAATTACATATAGAAAACTTTAAAATTTTTGATTCTATACTTTAATGCCATCTTAAACAAATAAAAATTTTCTTAATTATTCATGGTTCCCATCGTAAAAACACCAGTACCTGTGCCGAGACTTCTTTTGAAACTATTCAGTGAGGGCCGTAGGATTCCTTGACTGTACCCCAAATAATGGCAAACAGGGTTGTTTTACTTGGGGGGCCTAGTTCAGGAATTCTTCCTCCTTTGCCATTGCTTGGGTCATCAGCTGATAAATCTCACAGTTATCAATGAAAAGTGAAAGACGTCTTAGCGTTCAGCTTTTGTGTAATTGCTACTTATACTCAACATGCATTTAGAGGCGAAATAATCAATCTTATCAAGATTATACGTAAAAAAACCCAAAGAGAGTGTGAAAGAGGGTCAAAGCCTCCTTTACAAAGAGGCTTAAGTGTACGAGATTTGTACAGTAATATTTGATGCTCAGAATCCTATTACATTTCCTGGCTCTGTGTAAAGAGGCGAAAGTTTCTGGAAAACTGACCTCTGGGAAAGCAAGGTGTTACTCATCTGTCCTGTATGACCCCGACTCTAATGGTTCCTGATGAACACAAAGTGTATCGAAGTTTTATATATATAGGGAACCCACATGTATGGAATATCTATTCTAAGATCCAGTAAATGAGGAGAAATATAAATATGTGTGTATATATATAGATAACACTTTCATAATTTTACTGAATGCCATATTCTGAAATATTTCAATTTCATTGAAAAATCATATTCTCAAAATTAAGGATGACTTAGGTTAGCACCCCAAATTTACCTCTCTTTTTAAAGCAAATCTTAAAAACATTTTTAAATGAATTAAACAGACAGGACAGTGGATATTAATGAAAACCTTATTCATCCTTCAGTCTCCTTCCGAAAAACTCACCTTGTCATATTAATTCATTTAAAGTCCACTCATTCTTCATTTGACAAATTATTTATTTAATTTAAAAGCTGAAGTATAGTTGACACACACAGTATTATAGTAGTTTCAGGTGTATAATATAGTGATTCGACAATTACATACATTACGAAATGCACTTAAAGTCCATTCATTCATCATTCAACAAACTAATGAACATTTTCAAAAGCGTTGAGTAGTTAATTTATAAATACACGATGCAATTTCCCCCCAAGTTGTAATTCACTCACTCATTCACTCATTTATTGACTCCATTTATTGAGAGCCTCCTGTGTGCCAGATCCATGGAAAACACTGGGAATGCAAAATCCAACAGGACGTGGACACCATTAAAAATCTGTCAGACTAGATTGTAATCTCTTTGACAGCAGAGATTTAGTGAGAATTAAATACTAAAATATGGCTCCGCTCATATATGAATTATTTACCATCTAGTATATGTGGGCGGAAGCTCTGACCTATGGATTCATTGAATATTCTTGGAGAGAGAGAATTTAATCTGACGCCCCATAAACTTTGTTCCCAGATGTTCCAAGTGAATTCTGCTATCCACTTAGGATTAGTTTTGCATTGTCCTTTTTGATCACAGGAAGCGCTTCATACAACCCGCTTGTGCTGCCGTACGCACATGCCATGTGGAACACATTCTTTGCTACTGACTACAGTGATTGAAGTCAGATGTTATAAGCACTATTCTTCATGGTGTCATAATGTTGGTGTTGAGAGAAAAGGATCACAGTCTTCTGCTACAGACCCCCCAGGCCTAGCCTTTCCGAGGTTATATTTGTGTAACAGCATTCTCGAGACAAAGCCTCTGCCTATTTTCCATTTCAAAAGAATATTTCTTATTGTAAAATCTCAGGCAAGACAGGAGGCCCTGTGGTGGCAGTTTCACGTGGGAGATGTGTTTTTTTTTTTTAATTTAATTTATTTTATTTTTTTTAAAGATTTTATTCATTCATTCGATAGAGAGAGAGAGGCAACCAGCGAGAGAGGGAACACAAGCAGGGGGAGTGGGAGAGGAAGAAGCAGGCTCCCAGCGGAAGAGCCTGACGTGGGGCTCGATCCCAGAACGCCAGGATCAGCCCTGAGCCGAAGGCAGACGCTTAACGACTGAGCCACCGAGGCGCCCCACGTGGGAGATGTGTTTAAATAAGGAAAGCACAGTGGGGCCCATCACATCCATGGAGACAGTTCTCTCAATGGGCAGGTGTCCCATTTGTTGGGTATGTGTATGTGAGTGCATTTGCACGTGGGACAGCCTCGGGTACCCGAAAAGGTACCGACCGAGGGGTTGGAGGCCTTCCATTCTCCACTGACACGGCACAGGGAATTGAGCAAGTTACCCTCTCCGTGCACAACTTCACTTGTCTGTACACTGGGGATAATAATAGTCATCTCACTAGTTTTTTTGCAGATTAAATCGCAACATAATGCATGTATAAGCGTGCATTTTATTGTGAGTTGCCTGTGGTGTATACAGGATGGCTTATTAACCAAATATTATATGTTATAGGCATGTCACCATTCGTGAAAGAACTAAGTTCATATTACACGACTGTGAAAATATGTCACATTTCCCCTCATGATTCAGAGTACACGGCATAATCTTTTAGCAATCATGATACATGACATTTCTTGAGTGCTAGTATTTTGCAGGTGCTCTGCTTGGCATATTCAGTGTTCATAATGCTCCTCTGCGATGGGTACTATTATTACTTCTGTTTTATGGAAGAGAAACGGAGTCACAGAGAAGCTAACTACCTTGCCCATGATCACTACCGGGTAAACTGTGGGGGATGTGACAATCTGACTTAGAGCCTTCACTCGGTTTTTATAAAACAGCTTTTTTGAGATATAATTCACACATCATACAATTCACCCATTAACAGTGTACAATTCAATGATTTTTTTAGTATATTCACAGAGTTGTGCAACCATCACCAAAATCTAACCTTAGAACATTTTTGTCAGCCCCCCCAAAAATCCTGTGCCCATCAGCAGTCACTATCCAATACCCTCCTCTCCTCTTAACCCTGGGCAACCACCAATCTACTCTCTCTCTATTTGCTATTCTGGACACTTCCTACACAAGGCTATTTGTGCTGTACCATGTATCAGCACTCTGTTTCTTTTTATTGCCAAGTAATATCCCACTGTGTGGATATACCACATTGCATTTCTCCATCAATTAGTTGATGGACCTTTGGGTTGTTTCCATATTTTGGTAGAGCCCTCATTCTAAGCAATTAAGATAGGCTGCATTATTTATAAATCATTTACTGTACTATTATTAAGGTTTATTTATTGGATATCCTGCTCAAATGCCTTCCAGATAAAAATAATGTGTTAATTGATCAAACATTGATTGACCAAACATTATACTCCAGACGGGTGTGTCTGAGACCTAAAGGCAATTCCTGGCCTCAAGGGGTTTACTGGATAGGAGGAGAGAGAAACAATTTAAGAGTTACAAAAGTGGGGGCGCCTGGGTGGCACAGCGGTTAAGCGTCTGCCTTCGGCTCAGGGCGTGATCCCGGCGATCTGGGATCGAGCCCCACATCAGGCTCTTCTGCTATGAGCCTGCTTCTTCCTCTCCCACTCCCCCTGCTTGTGTTCCCTCTCTCGCTGGCTGTCTCTATCTCTGTCGAATAAATAAATAAAATCTTTAAAAAAAAAAAAAAAGAGTTACAAAAGTGATAAATGCTCTAATACAGATGTAAGCAAGATGTTGTGGGAGCTCAGTGGAGGGAACCCTAATTCAGCCGGGGGAGCATGGAAAGGGTGGGTAAAATAATGGGGCAGAAAGGCCTTCTTGAGGGGTGCCCTAGTGCCCAAACTGGAGGGATGAGTAGGGATTAGCTCAGTGGAGAAGAATGAGGAAGACAGTTTAGAAACAGGGACAGCCATGCTCTACAAGGGAGCCCAGTGCGTACTATGCATGGTGCATGGTACGTGCATAGTTAGGCCATGCAGGATTTGTTATGATTTGTTACAAGATGTACATGAGGCAGTGGAGGGAGTTGAGCCTGCCTGGAGACAGGAGTGAATGAAAGATTATAGTGCAATTTATAGGCCATGTAAGGAGTCTGGGCTTTATTTCATAGCTCTGTTTCCCCAACTACTCAGTCATTATTCTGCCGTATGAAGGACAGTAGTTGAAATATTATTTTATATATCTCCTTACATATACATCTACATATACACACACATACATATATAATTTATATATGTGTATATACATGTGTGTATATGTATATTTACATGTGTGTATATGCATATGTATATATGTAGATATATATTAATTGACGCAAATTGCCTAGGTAAGTTTAATAAGAATGGAAAATTTCTTTCACTACCTGTAAGTAGAAAACCAGTATCACCTTTCATAAATAGAAGGAAACTGTTAAAGTATATATAATGAAAACCAAATGATGTTATTAAATTCTAGTTAGATTCCTAGCTATATTTGCCAAGTCAAACTGAGCCTGAAACCTGTCTTCCTTTCAAAAAGAATGGAATGGCGTGGGTTTAAAAGAGACATTGAAGACAAACCAGCCCTGGACGAGACTTTCTCACTGATGAAGCCAGGGAAAAGGGAGTAACTTGACCACTATGTGATGCATTGTTTCAGATTCCGTGACCAAGTACCAATACTCAGATACTGCTGGGTATGGGTACCCAAGGAGTCATGGAAGGTTTTTTGGGAGAAACACGTATGATATTAGGATGACATTCCTAGAAAGAGCGTCCTGGTGTGGCCTGAAGAATGAATTGGAGCCAATCAGCCTAGAGGGGGTCATTCCAACAATCCAGGTGAGAAGAGAGAAACAGAAAGAAGTGGGTTGTCTTTACTGCATGTGTGTGTGTGAAGCTACTCTGGTTATGGGTGAGACTTTTTTGGGTGCTAGCTTTTAAAAGAGCAGGAAACTGACTAGTAGGCTTTCTAGCTGTTGTGGGGAGGGATTGGAGGCTCATGTGCGCAAATCCTTCCTTCGTGGCACTGGGTCTTTAATTGTTACCAAGGCAGTTAAGTGGGAGCGTTTCTTCCTCAGTTTGGAGGGGGGTGTGGCGAACTGAAGTGAGCCCAGAAACCTGCCCTAAGCCTTCATGTGTTTATCCTTTCTGCTTCCAGTTCACTGGATTTTCTCAGTTTCTCTGCTTTGACCTCGTCCCCATCTCCTGCCCCTTTCGGCTTCTTTATGTCAATGTCGCTTTCCATCAGATCACTGTCAGCGACCCAGGGAAATGGGCAAATGAGGCCAGAATGGGGGAGGGGGGGTGGGCTCATGAATCCGAGGGCGCCTGGGGCAGCAAGAGGGCAGCGGGAGTCTGACGGGCCGCACCCAGCACAAAGTGATTCATCCAGCTCTTGGAGGATCAGTCAAGAAGATAGGAGGTGTCATCTTGTTTATGAAATCCCCTTGAGATTTCACTGAAGTGAGTAGAAGAAGGTGATGACAAAGTATAAAGTGGGGCCAATTCTAATCCACATTGTGACTGGGTATTTTATAATTGCATAATGCTCGAAAATTGCATTCAGATTTTTATCCTATGAAGAAACATTTTGAGTATAATCTCTTTGGAAATGTTCTTCTTCAGGCTGAATAAATTTTCCTTGCGCCAAAAACCAATGGCAAGATGCACGTAAGACTGACTGGCAAGGAAAATCATGCCAATATTCCTTAAAATCTGATTTATAATGTATAGGTGGCCGTGACATTCTAGAAGTCTAAAGTCTACATATTGACAAAAAAACTAAAAGAAAATCCAAACACCTTCAAAAAGCTTTAATTGTATACTTGAACAATGTTATTCTAAACTTTCAATACTGGGCGGGGGGGCTTTTTACAGCTTCTATATTGGTAGAAAGGTATTTGAGAAAGACACTCTCATATGCACCATTGTCTGGCAAGGGTTTATCTAATTCTCCCTGATAAAAGCATGTGCGTGCCTTCTGAACATGGAAATATATTAGAGGAAGGCTCACCATCTTCTTTTTCTGAGCCACATATTTTAGGAATACAGCAAAGATGTGTGTGTGGGGGGGAGGCAGGAAAGAGAAAACTCAACAACACATCCACACACCTAAAAACCAGAGGCTACCACAGAGATTCTTCAAAGTCGTCTTCTATAGTGGGAGGATTTCCTTTAAATCCTTTTCAAAAGCATATGGCTGGCTTTGAAAGCTTAAATGGCATTTGTCAACCATCAGTAAATCTTTAAAATTGTTTCTGCAAATAGGCCAACTCAGTTTCGGCTTTTCCCATTAATCTTTAGGTAGGACCACTGAAGACTTTTTCAGAGTCTAGCGAATGCCTTGATTAAAAGGCTCATTCAAGAGGGAAGGCTTTAGTATTCACCTTGGGTACATAGTCATTTCTCCAGGGTATTCATGCACTGTTATTTCAACTCTGCAATTGTGCCCCAAACAAGACATTTTTCCCCACAAAGCATTGAGTAGAGACATTCTTTAGTGAATTACTGAAATCTTGCCCTTTCTAGTTGTCACAGCTTGTTATTTTTTTTAAATCAAGTGTAATCAGTTCAAATAAGACCCTTAGTTTGACAACTTTACAATTGTTACTATTTAAAAGAGACATTTTATTTGATTTCTCCAAGTGCACCAGTAGTCCTGCTCAAACCACGCGTACCTGTCCCAGGTGCTGTCTTGCCTACCAGTCATTATTTACAGAGAGACTTCAGGTGATCGAACATAGAAACAAAGCAGATGAAGTCTAACGCATGTACAATACTCAGTTATAATTTTTAACTTTCACAATGTCTGGTGAAAATTAACCAGCTTATCACACAATGATATTACATAATGTTCCCTGCTCTTTTGAAAAATAAAAATATTTTTAAAAGCATTTGTTGTCAACTTTACAGAAATATTGTGAGAATTAATAAGAATTTGGATAAGACCCAGGGACATTTTTGGATGCAGTGATGCTATATTTCAGTAATACAATATTTAGGATTTTCATGAGATTAAAGCATACCTATCTAGTGATTTCACCTGAAGTTCATCCCTAGAACTTTCGGCATTTTCATGGAAATGACAGGAGCAGAACAAGTAGTATTTAGGTACGATACTCAGAATTTTGGCAACTAAAATTACTGTCCGTGTCGTTTTTATGCCACCTGCCAATTTGGCCTCAATTTTTCCAGTCTTTCAGGTCCAACAGAAAATATTAACTTTGATCTCTACCATCATTCCAAGATAGTTTTTGAAGGTACTCATGATCACTGAAGTTACCTGCAGATAACACCGTCCTTAGGAAATAGCACTATTAACTGGCCAACAAACCAACCAACCAACCCACTTTGATTACCCCAAGAAAGCCCAAGATAATCAGAGACACAGTTGGAAGGACAGCCAACCAGTCCTGATGCAGATGTTAACAATGACGACAATGGAGACTCCATAGTATCTCCAGTCCTGAGTCTCCTGGCATTTCTCGTGCCCCCATTTCTTCAGGCCAAATTCACCCCGAAGGTACTTCCACACCAGAGAAATCTTGAACAATTCTCTCGCAATTGTACGATTACCTTTACCACCTTTTAAAGTAACTTTTTATTAATGAAAACTTCAACTTTCTAAAAGCAAGTTAAAATAGTCATCACAGTTGACAGTAAGGCAAAGTTCATATTTGGAAATTCTTTGAGTAGTCCTGGGGAAAGCGTAGGAATCAGGCAGACCTCTTTTCAAATCCTCTCTCTCCACTGTTTGTGACCTCGGAAAATTCTTCAACTACTCTGATTTCTTTATTTATAGAATAGAAATAACAAATCTCACTGGCTTGGCATCAGCGGTGAATAAGATAACATATGGGAAGTCTGGCACATCATAAACGGTGGCTATTTTAGTTAAAAAAAAAAATCTGGTCTACATTATTTTCTTTTTTGCCTTCCTCATTCTCCAAGTATTCAGACCCTGCCTCACATAACTATTTCGGTAACTCTCATTATCACTCACGATCCACTGCAATGTTAAAATCAGTTGCATTCTCCTTATTTCCAATGAGGACATGTTGCCAATTTCATTTAGTAATAGCTCCCGAAAGAACCATAGTTATGTTCCTATTTCCTCAGTTGCCTTAAATTTGGAAAATCTGAAAATGACAACCAGACCTTAGATACCCAGAAAAGCCTTTTAATTTTTTAATTCCTTATAATTTGCCAGATTTCCTTAGACACTACTCATGAAAGGCCAGGACAGCCAAAGGCAATCATTAATCACATATAGATTCTATTTTGTTTTTTTGGACAGGTAACTTAAATGCAAAATAGTATCATCATTACTGTGTTACTTTCTTTTTATCCCTCCCCCAAATGGATGACTTTTATTTAATCTACTACATTTACATTGCATTTCTTTATCATCTTCCCAGTTTAAAGGTATCGATGCAAGATGGTTTTTCTCTGTATAATGCCCTCAGTTCCACATCATCTAATATTTTATCAAGCAAGAAGTCCTGAATTACTGCAAGCTTAGTAAGAACACCTCAAATTTTTTGAACTCTATTTAATAAAAGGGAATCTTTGCTAAAATGAAATGAAGGAATGTTAAGCCTTTTCAGGATTGATATTACAGAAGTAACATAATTTCATAATCCCCCTTGCTCCTTTAATTCTCCCCTTGATTCATAAAGAAAGATTATACCACTATATTTTGTCCTCATTAAAAAAATACAAACAAAAAACTGTTCTATTCAGTGGATAATCCTCATAGCAGTCTGTCTTTAATTCATGACTTTCTACTTCTACATAAAGGCACAGGAATCACTCAAGTACACCAACCATCTAGTTGGTGGCAGCCTGCCAGTCTTCCCAGGTGCAGTGTTGGATAAAAAATTATCTCATTCTATTGAGTTCTAACAGTGTGCTAGACATTGTGCAATGGAAAGACGCACAGAACAGGTGCAACAATTACTGCCTTTCAGGAGTTCATGGTTGAAGACCAACAAAACGTCTTTGCTGCTGCTGTTTCACTGAATTATTTTTACTTAGATTTTTCTGAGTGGTTAGGAAGTGGCATTTGATAACCTCTGTGCTGTGTGAATTACCAGGGACTGCTTGTTTTCTCGTTTCAAGTTAATCAGTTTATGTTACCTAAAAAGGGAGTTTTGAGTTGAGTTTCTACTAAAGGAATTGAGAAACATACTTTTGCCAGGTGTTAAACGGCAGGAGGCTTACCCGATGGACCAGGAGAATATACATATAGGAAGGGAGGCAGTTTACACAGCTGTTTGAGAGATGGAGTGGCGCTCGTATGGTGGCATTCTTAGGCTCTTCTAGAACTCCCTGAGGAATCCTAGGAGACAGAGTTTTGTTTAAAAGACAGTGGAGGAAAGCCAAAGAGCATAAACATTCTTTGGGAAAGTAGAAACGCACAAACATATATACATATGATTAAGACGGGAAAGAAACAGGCCAGAACCTATGGAACAGAAGGCTAGAGCCTATGGAACAGAAGAGAAAGAAAACGGAGGAGAAGGAGAATTAAAGTCTGAAATAAATTTTTAGGGTTGGCCATTCTCAGAGTAGCACTGCTTCAATGTGGTAAGTCAAGTCCAGTTACTCTCCTAAGACACATGGCAGCCTTGCCTGTTCCCTCCCTCTTCCGGACTAAATCTTTCTTGGCCAGTTGTAGGGAACGTTATGGTATGCTGTCCAGAGGCCCCACCTTCAGGACTGAATCACTCATCCCCACAGCGAGGGCTCCAGCTGAGTCACTCTGCTGAGCAATTAAAGGGAGCCTCCTTGCTCAAGGTCACACTCAGGAAGGAGGCTGGGAGGGGAAGACCTATATCCAATAACTGGTCGGTTTGAGGTATGAAGGGATGCTTCTGGAGCTTCTGGAGCTTCTGGAGCTCCAATATGAGAGCTCCCTGTAAGATTGCCTGAGGACTTTGTTGCAACCTCATCTCAGCTCTACTTCTCCCTCTGGGCAATCCTGCCCCCTACACTTTCCTCTCCCCCACAGGTGTCATCTTGAGGGCATGCCCCAGGAAACTTTCTGTACTCAACTCTCCAACTCTGAGCCTGCTTCCCAGGAATACTTTTCTTTTCTAACCTCCAAGCCTGTTTTTTGAACTTAGAAATCTCATGTCAATTTTTAATGTTCAAAGAATTTCAAATGAAGTATCACTACTAGAATAAATCAAAGCAATGATGATACTGAATATACCTTATTCAAACAACATACATATCCTCACATAGCCTAGCTTGTTGAAACTCACTTTAATATGGACTTAGGACTATTTCCCTTGTATCTATTCGAAAGCTATAATTGTAGCTTCTGTGATATAATTCTGATCTTTCTTAACTGGTTGTTCATTTTTCTGTCTCTGTCACCCCTTCTTCAGGATCAGTCTGGAGTCCTACCTCTCCTCTATTTATGTTAACGCCTATGGACAGTCATCATCTTCCTAAAGGCATTTATTAAGTGTACTGGATGGTACATATCTCTGAATATATCAGGTACCACGAGCTAGACTGTAAACTTTGGTGAGTTGAGGCTGTCATAGTCTTCTTTATATCTCACATGTAATTCCAAGTTTACACTGTGCACTGCACCTGGTTCTGGGATAAATATGTGGGAGAACTGTCCTCCCACTTCCTTTTTCTCATCTTCCTTTCTTGTTCTCACTCAACCAGCATTTTCTTGGTACTTACTACGTGGCTGACACTGTGCTAGGTTCAGGGGATTCTGTAGTAAACAACACACACATAGTTCCTGTCTTTCTAGAGTCTCACACTGAGGTACTTGTCATGGAAACAGACATTAAACTAATTGTAAGGCAAATAATTATATATAATTATTATTTAATTTATATTTAATTATAATTGTAAAGTGTTGTGAAGAAAAACAAGATATTTTGATACAAAAATGATTTAAACAATCTTTATTAAACTAACATGTAAGTCCACTACAGAATAATATATTCTGGCAGAGGCTTCTACATCACTTTGACCAAAGGCGGACACATCAAAGGGCTATCACGTAATGCCTGAGGCCGTGCTTTGTTTTTACCTTTGCCAAAAAAGGCCTCCAAACACTTTTGGCTTAAAAGCCAGACAAGGTCAAGGACTTTCACATGACCACTTGAAATATTAGAGATTACATACACAGACACACAGACACACAGACACACACACACACACACACACACACACACACACACACACGGACATATATTCCATCTACAAAATTTAATTGATATCTGCTAAAACTTATTCTAATAACCTTTGGAGACATAAGTAAGAACTGTAATAGAGATATAATCTTTACTAGTAGAGTGGCCAATTAACTTATGTTACTATTTCCTTCAGTACTATGTAAATTGGTCTTGAAGCTACCTGGCCAATCAGAGATTTGAAGAGAGGGACTTCAATAATCATCACCATCATCATTATAGTTAACATGTATTGATTACTTGCCACGTGTTAGGTGCTGTCTTAAATGTTGTGTCGCTTCTATCTGATTTTATCTTCCTGTACCGTAAGTACTATCATTGTCCCATCTTACAAACGGGGAAATCAAGGTTTAGAGAGATAAAGGAATTTCCTCCAACTCACGCAAATAACAAGGGACGAAACTAAGATTCTAATGCAGACGTTTCTGGTGCTGAAGTCCAGGTAAAGCTTTTAATTGAGGCTAAGAGACGGTGCCGTCAGACTTTGTGGCAGCTTGCTGCCCAGGGCTGTGCACTGCACAATTCCTAGAGTCGTGTGATCCGGCCAGCTTGGTCACAGTGGCACTGTTCAAAAACAGATGCCCAGGTTCATGTCCAGATCTACCAAATCAGTATCAGGAATGTGGACTTTTAAAAATTCTCCGTAAGTGATTCCGACTTTTGCCCCTGTTATGAGCTCTTGAACTAGAATATAAACATATTCAAATGTTTATGGATTTTACCTAAAATCTATTGTTAAGTGCCTAAATGTGCTACAACCATAATACTTAACCAAATTTTTAATAAAATATAATCACAGTTGAAGTCTTTTTAAGCACATTTTTTTCTTATTTGCTGATTTTAGACTAACTTGTAAATGCATTATCCTAGTCATGATACAATTAAATATTAAAAGTTCAGGCTCCTTACAGCTCATTGGTCTCCTTGTATGACTTCAGTTACATTGGGTTAAGTTTGCTCTGAAGAGTGGTTGACAGATGAGAGAACAAAGGTTATTTGGGATATTTCAATGAAATTTTCTGAAACCTTGGGTAAAAGGTGTTGGATTCGAGGCACTGGGCCATGTTAACGCATGGTGGATCTCTACGTAAGGGGTGCCACAATCAAAGCTGGCCAGAGGAAAACAGAACTGACCAACGTGCAAAGGTAAAGCCAGTGGGGCAGGGGGAAGAGTGAGGAGAAAACTGCTGTGGTCCGAATGGTACTTCCCTAATGTGAACTCAGCACAAAGGAGGATGATTGACATCCCTTCAGTGAGACAATGATTCTTGGCCATGGAAGAGGAGATGACACTTGAGAACAGCCTAAAGGAAGAATTTTTACACATGGAGACAGGAAAGCAGCCAGTCCAGCCAGAGAGCTGGGTAAGAGCAGAAGTATAGAGGCAGGAAAGCAGGAGCATGTCAGGGAAATGGGTCCCATCCTATTTACCCAAAGAACAGAAAACTTGAAGAGCAAGTATGAAAACATGAGGCCAAAAGGTAAAATCACAGAATTTTAAAGCCAAATGGAGTGTTAGCTCTAAGTGAATCTAATATTTCAATTTGCTAATGGAAACACCAGCAATAAAGAGATATTAAATGGTCAGTAGAAGCCAAATGGAACTGTCTCCAGGATTCCTATTGTTGGAGCTGGCTGTGGGGACCCTGTGTGCGGGGCAGTGGATTTGGAGCTTTCCAGTGCCTGGGTGTTGCTGACGCTTTCTGAACAGGGAAGTGACATGGTCATTATGAGGTTTAGGAGGGTATATTAGGCAGCAGTGCACGTGTGAGATGACAGCGAGGGAAGGAGAGTGATTAGTAGGAGACCGAGTCTGTGTGTGCCAGCCACAGATAATAGGCTTTATTAGCCCCATTTCACAGATAAGGAAACTGAGCTTTGGACTGTGGCCAAACTTCGGCTGGGCCGATTCCAAAACGGGTGCCTTTTAAGGCTGCAAGTGTGGCTCACGCACTCGGCTTAGGGTGGAGGGAGGGGCTCGTGGGCAGAGGCTAATGCTGCAGAGTGGTCTGGGAGGACTGAGGGCTGAGAAAAGATCCTTTGGATTTGGTCAGCAGTGGTGTGTTGAAGAGAGAGTGATTTCCGTTGAATGATGGGAGTGGCAGGCTGATCAGAGAGGAATGAAAGAGAGAGTGGGTGGTAACGGGAATGACAGCAGGGAATGCAGCCTCCTCTTTCAAGAATTCCGGCAGTTGAGAGAAAGGAGAAAGAGTTTGGGGACAGTTTGGGGAAACAGTGGAACAGAGGGAGGGATCCCTCATTCCACCCCCAGGAAACATCTGTATACCATGCATGTATGTCAGATACTATGCTAGGGAGTGGGGGACACGATGATGAGGAGATGAAGGAGGGAGAAATAGAGGATGTCCTGGTAACAAGTATCTCTCAGTGGAAATCCCTTTATCAGGTAACATGCCAGGTGACCAAATTTAATATATGAAATGGTACCAATCTTTCAGATTTCAAACTTCTAGGGGACAATGAATGGATACGTCCTCCCACAGAACCTTGCATAGCGCACTCTCAATACAAGTTCACTGAAGGAATAAACCATGCATCCCAGGAGAGAAAAGGAAGATCCAAAATGAGGGGCAGCTTTGGCAAAGAGGCGGGACATGTGCCCTTTGAGACCTGAGTCCTTGCAGCCATTCAGATGCTTTCTGGGTTCTCTCTCTTCCAAGCTCTCTCATTTTCAGTCATTGTTGCCTCCTGTTCAGCAAATGTGAGAATTTCCTTCCACGTGCTTTCCTGCTCTGCTGATGGGCTTCTGTAGGACATGCCCCATCCATGCGGTGAAATCCGCCCCCCTCCCATCCTTTAAAAGCAGGGCAAACCCAACTCTCTCTGGCAAGTATTTTCAACTCCAGGTGGAGTGAATGGTTTCCTTCTCTATGCCCCCAAAGGACTTCATACTGACTTCTAGGAATAATCACAGCTAACCTTGCCTTCTATTTACTACCTGTCAGGCACTGTGGTAAATGCTTTGCAAATAATAACCCTCATGAACAACCCTGTGAGAAACGTTCTGTTTTACAGATGGGGAAACTGAAGCCAGAGAGAGTTAAATAATCTGCCCAAGGTACTAAGTGCAGTGGCAGGATTCCAACAGTGAGTGACTGACTCCAGAATGAGCCTCTTCACTACTATACTGCTTTGGTTTACTTGTCTGTCTTCCTCAACTAAATTGTGACCTCCAGAGAGCAGAGGCTGTTGCTTGATTCATCTTTGTTTCTTGGGCTTAGTCTAGATAGTAAATGCCAAGTAAGTGTTAGGTGAATAATTTAAAGAATTAATACATGTGCTCACTTAGGTCTAACCAGCTCCCCCTTGTGAACAGCAATTGGAAGAGTTTACTGCGAATGAGAGGAGGACAGAGGGAGAAGCTTGCCTTCTGCTTCTTGGCTCCCCATCTAATGCAGGGAAAATGCACAGGTCCATACAACACAACTACCACTTCTTCTTTCCAGGTTATGATTGGGAGTGCAAATAAATAAGTTCGTAACTATGTTTCAGAGAAAATGAATTCAGTATGCCCAGTAAAACTATAAGGCAGTAAAGCAGAAGATACACTTGGAAGACCAGAACACAGCTGCAGGGCTCTTTGCCACACAGGTCTTTGTACTATATTCCAACGAGAAGTTTCCTAGTAATGGTAGGTCAGATCTCAGAGGAGAATCCTGCCCCCTAGGGGTAACCGTGTTCAGACCTCCTGCAATAGGAGATACTAGAAGTCCCTGGCATCATGCTGGCTGTTACAGCTGCAGAATGTATAGAAGAGAATCCAGCCAGTGCTTAGACTGAAATGGGAAAGTTTGTCTAGAATGTTCTTTCCCTCTCCTTCTGGCCAACGCCCACTCATCCTCCAAGATTCCAGATTAAATGTCAATGGAAGTCTTCCCTGACCACCAAGACTAGGCAGGTTCTCTTGTAGTGCGCTTCCATTCTCCATCAGAGTTTTTGCATAATTCTAATAACATAAATTTAAGCAGTTACTTAACGTCTGTCTCCCCTGCAAAGGCTATACTGCTATACTCTTAGCATCCAGAACAGAGTCGGCAATAGATAAGCATTAATTTTGTGAATGAATTAATGCATATACAGGAACATGATGTTAACACTACTGAGGACTTGCTCCCCATCCATAGACTGAATTCTTATTCCTAAGCGCCCTCTTTTCTAGACTTTATGAACAGTTAGCAACAAAGTGAAAATGGACTTATTTGTATTTTTAAACACTTACGGCCAAGATTTTAAAACAATGATGAAAGAGTTAAAATGTTCATTGACTGCAGCTTTCCGAAAAGAGGAGAAAAACATGAGAAAAAATAAGTCAAACGATTTTGAATAATTTTAAAGACAGGGTAGAAAAGTGGTCTTATTTTCTAGTTTCCTTTGGAATTATTCTGTAACAACAGTTCCTATATAACCCTGAAGCTTGGTGAGCTCCAACCTCACAGAGAGATCCTTTGGAAAGGTCCACTTATTTTATAAGACACATTGAGTCTGACACGAAATGTACACTTTTGTATCTAAGAACCCTAGCAAAGGAGATTAGTAGCCAAAAAAGCAATTAAGTTTACAGTAGTGTTACAGATACCATATCTAGTACAACAGCTTGGAAAAGGAAGTAAAGCAAAGGTCATATCAACAAGAAAAAAAGTAACATTAAATAGCAGATTTTTCTTTTTTTTTAAGAAACAAAATCCCATATTCCCAAATCTTTCCTTCTCATCTAATAACTACATGTGTTTGGGTGTTTGGAAAAAACAAGAGAAGAGGACGCGGCATTCCTGAAGCTGGTAACTGGCCCAAACCCCAGTGAACCAGGCTGTGAAATTCAAGCATCTGGAGCGTCGGGTTCCTGATTAGCTTTTTCATTCTGATCTCAGATCCCACTGTAGTAGATGCAGGATTGTAGAATCCCACGCAGGCTGTGTCTGTGTGCTTCAGACGAGCAGCGGCTTAGGGTTCCAACAAACACATCGAACTACCCCAGCTTAAACGTAACAACTCCAACGCAGAGCTGCTGGAAAAACCAACCACGTTTCAGGGCCAATGATCGGGCCCTTTCACATCAAGGTAAAGGTGTCCTCACAAAAAAACGGGGCTCTGTGACACAGACACCAATTATAAATCACCCCTTGGTGATTCTGTTTAGTTACATAGCATTGTAGATCCCGAGATTTATAATGGTTGTGCAGCCCATGAAACTATCTTTAGCCAGAGTTCCTCTTCTGTGTCAGTATCCTATTTTGAACTAACAATGCTCTCAGATGAGCCGAAAAGATGTATTTAGCTCCCACCATTACAATTTCTGATCCTCTTTACTTTAGCTCTTTTGAAATAACATGAAAGCTTTGGCTTGCTAATTACTTTTATCCAGCCCATAGAAAAATTAGTTTATCTTCCCGATCAAAGCAAATTAGGCAGATCATGGCTGATTAGAATGCAACAGTAAAATCGCCATACTTTCCCTTCCATCCCCTTTCTCTCAGAAATAGGGCCTGTGTCAAATATGTAGGTATTTCCCACGGCCAGGCCGGACTCTGTTTCCAACAGGGACTGCAGCTTGGACAATGGTTCTTACACAGACACTAAAGTTCTTTAGTTCAGTCATTGTGTTCGAAAAGAACTAGTAACCCCTTAGCTAGCATTTGATGAAACATCTAGATTTACATATTTCCTTAATTGCATTTTTGAATGTGAGTGAGATTTATCTGACCAGAGTTAAATGCCTCTTTTATTCCCCTACCCAAGGCAAAATTCAACTCCATGCTCTTACAAAAAAAAAAAAAAAAAAAAAAAAAAAAAGTGAGGTTGGGGGAATGTATAGAATCTTACCTAATTCCGATCTGAATAAATTTGAAGGTTTCAATAAAGTGGGACGAGGGAGTTACACTACCAAACAAAGGAAAGATATACCTTTACCTTTCAAAGAGGAAATGTCAATTTCCAAAGCTTTGGCTTACTCAGCTCATTCGAAAAGGCTATTTTGATTTTAATAATGAATGCTATTCCTGGTGGCCAGATTCCCCAGATCAGTTGCTAAAAACCTCCAAAGCCGTTGTCCTTAATAATTTCTCGCTAAAATTTCTATGTGACTGTAAAACCTTGAAAGTTAGGTTTACTCTTCCTTATTTATTTACTATAAATTAACAGTAAATCTTGCATTTAGCTCCATTTAAACCTCCCTCTGCAGCTGCCCATTTGAAAAATAAAATGGTTGCCTTCTTTCACTTCAGTGGGCACAATACAAAACATCCATTGAGCTTTCCCTTTATTGCAGCTGCCAATGCCCAGCCGACTTTTAACAAACCAACCAAGCGGAATCACAATGCAGCTGCAACATTTTATGGTATTTCTGTTGGTTCTCTTTTGAGACTGAAGGTGTTAATTAGGAATCAAAGAACACAACCCTGCCAGTTTTCTTTCACAACCCATACCCTGGTCACTGCAGTTTTCAGAAGAAAATAAATCTAATAAAGGGATAAAAATGTTGTTTGTCACACCAGTAAAGTGTACTTAAGACCCTTTGATCAGAAGCTTTTTATGCAGTCTTGTCAGATGGGCTGGAAATATTGTATTTTCCCCCTTTCTCTCCCTTCTTCGTGCAGACTTCTCTGAATTTTGAATTTAAAGACTGTCTGGACGAAAAACATATAAGCACAGTGCCATGTGGGATTATTACTTACAGGTGAAAGCTGGTCTCATAGAGCAGAGTCATTTTGTTTCTTAGCAAATTGTTCATATTCAACAGTGCGTCGTGTCACCGTTTCACAGAGAACTGGGCCTTCTGTTAGCATCTTTACCGTATTCTAACCACAGGGTCTCATGCTTACAATTTACGTGTATACACCTGTCAATACTCTACTTGGGGTTGATTATTTATCGCATAAATCTTTTTCAGTGTTCTAAGAGGATCCTGTTTTACATACACAGAACTGAGTATTCTCGTAAGTGTAAAATCCATATACACACACGCACATGCAGACCTATATATAATGTTAATTGATCAAACAGTGTGTCATTTTTATATAGTTTTTATGCATCTTGAGTATCACGCATCAGATGTAACAGCGTGAAGTCATTACCTTTAATCTTCAGTCAAAGTTAAAAGCTTATAGTAAGTTTATGAAGTTAGCACTGCTGGGAATTAGTCAAGCCTGCTAGCTTTCTCAGCAAGAGGTTTTGCTGCTAGATGCACAAATCATGCCAAAATCCATTAATCCTGCTTGAGAGAGGCAGAAAGAAGGTCTGCTTGTTGATTTAATGTTAATGAAATGAATGGGCTCCTGAGGCTACCTACAGAGGCCCTCTAAACTGCAAAACAAATAAAGTCATTTTAAGTAATGCTCACTGCAGGAGAGTAAACAATGCTCCCAGGTTTGCCGCACAAAATGGATGTGGGTGTGGATGCGTAGAAACCTCCCATTTTCTACAGTCTCGCTACACCCGTCCTAGTACAATACACGCGAATGTCAAGCTGACAGATTCATAGAGAACTGGAGAGACCTCAGAGCATATGTTCGCCTCCCTTACTTAACAGACGTGAAAACTGAGGCCGGGAGGGTATGCCTATCCTGCCAGAGATTCTACGGCTGATTGGTGGGGGAGCTAGATCTAGTCCATGGTTCTCAAAACTTGACCGCACATTGAATTTGCCTTGGGGAGTAAAAAAAAAATCATTCTGATGCCACGCTTCTTCCCCCAGAGATTCTGATGGAGTTGGTTTGGTGTGGGATCTCGGCCTCAAGATGGTTAAGATTAGGTTCCAGATGGAGCTCATGTGCAGACAATTTGAGAACCGTGGACGAGACCTCTAATCCAGCACGCTGCTCCTAGGCACGTCCGGTTTGTTTTCTCCCGCTGCACCACAGGGTTAGCTCTATCTCCCGGCCCCAGGAGTATGCCAGGTGCCTTAGCATCTTATGGAGAGTAGATACATGTGTTTAGAGATTTTCACATTGTTTGCAAAATGAATGTCCGTTTCTTCCATGTGTAAATGCAGAGATGTGCCCCCGTCGTGGTGTGTGGTATGTGTGAGTGTGCATGTAGACCCCTCGAGGGCGGACATCTACCCCTTGGGTGAGCCCACCCCACAGTGGAGACGGTCACCAGGGTCTGTGCCATCTCGGCAGCTTGAGTTCGTGCCTCACTCTTCTCTCTGTCCTGCAGTTGAGCTCACGTTTGAGTCATTCTTGATGCTTTTTTATTCTTTTCTTATTTGCCATAGTCTCCTTTGGGCTGTTGCTTTTCTCTTTCCCCCTCGCCACCTGGAGAATTGTGCTTTGCCTGAGTGAGATCCTTCTGGCTCTTCATTTGAAACTGTTTGACTTTTGCTGCCTTCAGATTCAGCCTGGTTTGGTGACTGTTTAAACTGCTTAATAACGCTAGGCTGATAGATCCCACTTGTCCAATCTAAGCTGCTGGGTAACACATAATAGACGTCTGCCTGAAAGTTCCTTCAGTTTGGGCTTTAGGGCTGTAAAATTAATCAGCTTCCTACTTTAGTAATTCAGCGGGCACTCGAGAATTCCAGAATCATCCTTTCACACGTAGTAAGATATGCAAGGGTTCCTAGAGGGGAGATTTCCCTTGTCCTTTTCAGACCTGCTCTCTTGATTTCATTGGTCATGGGTGAAGCAGCTTGCCTCTTCTGCAGGGGGGCGTCGAGAATCTGTAGAGATGGTGACACAGGGCTCATCCAGCAGAATTAAAAGGCTGTCTGGTCCAATAACCGCCCACCCATCTCTCCTCTCTGCTGGGGATCACTGGGCCTAATTCCAAGGCCCCTGCTCAAAGACAAGCCTGAGTGGTGCTCTGACCCCCTATTTAACTTTGAATCCCTTCCCCCTCAGAGTCAAGTCATTGGTATCTATTATTCTCCAGGGAATAATTTCGGCCTCGTTGTCATCACTGACTGCAAAGATCCTTCCTGCAACTGCACTGAACTGCTTTTTCTTCAGACAGCTACCGTAATTCCTCATGAAAATTCAACTCTTTTGAAGGTATTTTCAGATAGACATAAACATATTCCTTATATTTTTTCCCTTAGAGTTATTTTTTAGCTATTAATACATTTAAAAAATCAAACACATTTCTGTTGTGTTGAAAATGTAGTTTTCCTGGGTGCATCTCTGGCTCTGAGGAAAGTCTGGATTCCCTATGTCCTCTCCGCCTCTCACTAAATCCATCATCTCTCACCTGATGCGACAGCAAGTCAACTGTTGAGAATGGGCTTCTGAGAGCCCAAGAAGTTACCAAACCGCTTTTTTCCNTACATACTCAGGAAAAGTCCTGGAGATAGGTGAGATGAAAATGAGAGGAGAAAAGCAATTTCAGCCCAGGACCACAAACCGTGGGCCATTCATTGAATCCTATCTGCAGAGTGGACTTTTACCAGTAGGCCACTGGCCCACAATCGGGGACAAAGCGTCTGCTCAGTCACTGGCCATCCTGGAGGCCTGTGCAGTGTCTACGCAACCTTATGCACCCAGGTGAAAATAGGAGACTTCATTCAACACACAGAATCTTTTATCTATTTGATACCAACGATCAAAGATGAAAGATCTTTTAAACTTGAACAGGTGCTGGGTGATACACTATTCATTTGAACCTGCCCCTTTTTGTTCCCCCTATTCTTTTACCTAGTAGGTATAAATTTTTGTTTAATGAAAATTATAAAGTTCTAGGGCAATGGATTTAACTATTTTGGGGGAACAGCAATAAGAGGCAACACTGTATTTGAAAAGCATGAGTTCAGGGCCACCTGAGTGGCTCAGTTAGTTAAGCATCTGACTCTTGATTTTGGCTCAAGTCATGGTCTCAGGGTCCTGAGATCAAGCCCCACGTCAGGCTCTGCATTCAGTGCGGAGTCTGATTAAGAATCTCTCACTTCCTCTCCCTCTGCCCCTCCCCCTGCTCATGCTCTCTCTCTAAATAAATAAAATCTTAAAAAAAAAAAAAGCATGGGTTTAGTGTTTTAACAACTGTAACTTCCTCAGCAACAAAGACAATAGCACCTAACACTTCATGTGCACTCCGCACACGAGGCACTATGCATAGTGCTTTACGTGAATGATCTTACCAGTCTTCACAACAATCCCGTGAGGGAGGCATCACAATTACTGCCATTTTACACACGAGGAAACTGAGACACAGAGTAACTTGCCAAGGATACTCAAGATAGGTCTGTGATCTTTGTCAAGCTGTTCTCATTTCCAAAGTAGGGATAATTATAACTTTTACTGTCTGTTATGAGGGGCAAATGAGAAATTGGGGGCAAAAAGCACTTTCTGAATTGTTTTTTCTCTTTCTTGGGAGTTTACAAACAATGCAGTCTGCCAAGTGTAGAGGGAAGGACCTCTCTGCTATCACAATGTAAGATTCTACCAGAGATTATATCAGCTTGTCTCACTTTCTGTTACACATTTGATGGCCAGAAAAATGGGGCCCTGTATCTTAGATGCAGAAAAGTGCGTTTCCCATAGAGTTTAGGGGAACAGGAGAGTGCCCCTTAGAGAGAGAGAAAATGGTACTAACTCTCCCCAGAGCATGCCCTGGGACAGGCATGCACGGACAGAGGGTGTTTTAAAAGGTAGGTTTTAATGCTGTTTAGTTAAGGTATGGCCCATACATCAGGAGACCCCTGTTAGTGAAAAGATAGTTTGTTACTCACAGTTCCCAAGAGTCGGGGGCACATCAGGCCATGCAGGATGACATGGGCGAGCACCAGGGTCAGTTAGGAAGAAGGAGGAGAGGGAGGAAAGCATGGGCATGAGCTTTCATTGTGGTTTCCACGTGAAGGAATAGACAGGGCAAGCAGTCTAGAAGTGGCTAGATGGAATAATTTCAGCAGGGTCGGGGTACAGGGGCTGTCCAGAGTGGTCAGGTACCTGGCCCTGGGGTCATTAGGATAGACAATATTGACCTAGAGTGTAAGAGCCCAATAATGAAGGTGGTGGGGTGTGGGCTTTGGATTGGTTGGTTTGCATATGAAAGGCACACTTGCAGAGGAGTCCTCTCTATCTCTAGGAATTTTAGATAGTCCTGAGAGAGGCAGTCTCTCCTGAGTCAGCAAGTCCACAAGAGAGCAAAGCATCACAAAATGCAGAAAATGAAAAACCCGTTTAAAACACAGGGATTCTGGAAAAAAAAAACAAACACAAAACAAAACCCCAAAACAAATAAACAAACAAAACCCACACAGGGATTGTGTGTTCTGATCTCAGTCCCAGGCAGAGTCTTCTTTGGTCCAAGAAAATCTATAATTCAAGGGGTATACATAGGCTAGTAATGAAAACAGACAAGCAGATCAGACAAGCAGACAAATATGGTGGTCAAGTATGGTGAGTACTATGACAGAGGTGGGCTCAGCATGATGTGGAAGCAGCAGAGACCGGTTTCTAGAGTGCTGGGTCACAGAAGGCTTTCCAGAAAAGCTGGATGTTTGAACTGAATATGGAAAGACACATAGATGTCAGCAAAATGAAAGAGAAGAAAGGCATTCCAAGCAGACACCAACACACGTGAACACCTGGAGGAATGAAACATGGAAATTGTACGAGGAGTTTGATATGGTTGCAGTAAAGACAGCATGAGGGGCAGCAGGGTTTGCAGGTGAGGAATGAAGCAAAAGAAGCTTACTTTGTGGGTCAAACTGAGAATTTAAACTTTATCATGAAGGCCACAGGAAACCACTGAAGGACTGAATATAAGAGAGACACAGCCGTGCATCTTAGACAAACTAGCGTGGTGGTAGGGCATGTGTGTCCCCTGAGCGTCTACGTAAACCAAGACTGGAGGCTGCTACGGCAAAAAGGGAGGAGAGCCTGAGCTAATGCAATTTCAGTGCTAGATGAGAAAGGGAGCACATTCAAGAGACACGAAGACAATCTAAACTTGGTCAAGTCAAGGTCACAAATGAAATTCACATTATAATAAACACATATTTAACTACTATGAACAGACATTTGGGAAATTATTTATTTATTCCTCAAACTAAATCTGATTGTTTCCTTCTGTTTTGCAGATTTTTAGGTGATACAGAGACACTTTATCTGTATCTGCAATGGGCCAAAAAAAAAGACGATACGGTTAAAATTCAGACACATATACTTATGTATGTAACATACATAAGCCACCGGATTATTTGGCAACACCTAGAAAAGTAACTGGGAATTTTAGATCACTTGAGTATCTGGCATTGGAACAAAAAAGTGACAAGAAGGAACACTCAACTGGGGTTCTTAGGAGAGCTGGGTTCCAATTCCATCTTTGCCAGCCATGTGCTTTTGGGAATGTCATTTACCTCTTAGGAGCACGAATTTCATCATCTGTGAAATGAAGGTGTTGGATTAGATGACCTCCAAGGTCCTTCACACTCTAAATCCTGTGGGTGGACACAGTGTTTGACTCATCAGAAACCTCTGCAACCCATCTAAGTGATTTTCATTCTGTTTATTTGGGCAATTAGGGTAATGCTCTAGCAATCATGATTCAATTTCAGTTTTGCACCGTGTAATGTGACCTTAGGTATACAGCTTAGTCCTGCTGCTAATTTGTGGGCAAAAGATTATTCTTAGTTCTTTACAGAACGTACTCTGCGTGGAGTTAGCTATTTGCACAAGCTCAGAACTAGTATTATCATTAACATCAATCTATCAAAATTAGCCTTTTGTTTCCCAATATACAGTTAACTATGTATTGAGGCGTTTCTACATGGAAGGCAAAGGGGGCCTCAAATTACTACCTACTGGTCATTCGGGACTGGACCGTCTCCACCTAACACTTCTCAGGATTATAAGACCGTGGGGAAGCAGACTCTGCTGGATGGCCAGCAGCTGTGAGGCGGGAAGGTGCATACTTGCTGTCAGTGAATCACGTTGCTGAAACTTCTGAGATCTTCAAATGAGATATGCTTACACCCTGGGAGAATCTGGTTTAACTAGGATTTCCTTTTGCTACCCGAGCTTGAAGACTCAATGAAAAAAGATCTTGAACTTCCTCCGTTGCCCTGAGCCCCAGAGAACAGCTGCTGAGGGAAGGGGCTGCTGTGAGTGCAGACCTCCCACCGCAGGGAGAGTGATGTGGCTTCCCCAAGTTAAAAATCAAAGACCCCAATTTCGGTGCACTTAAGAGTCGATACTTTAATCCCAAAGACTCTTGTCTCCCAACTTCCCTTCATCTTGTAGTTTGAAGCCCTGGGGGAAAGTGTCTGAGATAAGGAAAATGCATGTTTCCAGTCCCCTGATAGTATCTGGAAGCGAGGGATGGAGAAGGATAGAGAGAGACAGGAGAAGTGTACCATCTGTATCAGGGGGCCTAGTAGAGGTGTCACCTTCTCTCAGTCCTCCCTGTACTGTTTCTTGGGTAGCAGATTTCCTCACTTTGTCTTTCCACCTCTCTTGGCATTTTTTTACTAGGCTTAACTTTATTGGGCAGTGGACACTCCAATGGTCATAGACTAGGTCTATGGCCAAGTGCAGGCATGTCTGCTAAGGGTCCCTTCAGGACAGGAAGTTTGAAGAGGAAATAAGGAAGAAGATGTCTTATTTCGGTCTTCACTAGAAGACGCCAAACTCATTCTGTAGATTCATTCAACAAACACTGTGAAATAGATGCTTAAGGCCAAAGTCTCAATATATATATACAAAAAAATAGATGATTTAGGAATGTGACTCCTTCCATGGAAAATTTTATTTGGTTTTTATAACCAAATAATCTTCACTGTATATGTATATAAAAAGTGAAAGGTTATTTAATGCTGATAGATTGAAAGACCAATTGATTATGTAACACAGTTCCTTCAAGTAAGTGCCTCACAAGAAAATTTATAACCTGAAAACTTCAAGTGCCATGTGGTGTTTTGTGTGTTGAACCAATAAATTCATTAAAATAACATTGGGTAAACCCAAACACAACACAATGAAATTTCTAACACAGCCCACATTAACCAACCAACTTTAAAATAATATCTTTGTTATGTACTAAGGTTAAAAATTCAGCAAATTCTTTATATTTTTTCCACTTGAGATCATGTGTGGTTTTCTCCTTTCCTGAGAAGTACACTTTTGTGGCTTTTTTGATCAAAGGCAGGTTATTTTTGCAAATAGACATCTTTTGTAGAGGTCCCTGTTCTACTTAATCAAGGTTTCAAGAAAAAAGAAGCACAAAAATATTTACCAGTTTTTTAGTGAAACATAAAAATTCTTAGGTTCTTTTCTGAGTGTCGACTTTGGAAAGGAAGGCATGAATGTAAGGTTAGCCATCACTGTGTGTGTGTGTGTGTGTGTGTGTGTGTGTGTGTGTGTGAGAGAGAGAGAGAGAGAGAGAGAGAGAGAGAGAGAAGGAGGAGGAAGGAGGAAATAAAGGAATTTGGCTGCAAAATTGAGTAACAGTTTGAAACACTTGGCTTCCAGTTGTGAAAGATGAGCAACACTGGGGAAAAGGCTGGGCTAACAAGGGACCACTTGAAGAAAGCTTAATCTCAGCTGGCAGGCTGACGAGGAAGGTCAGCTCAGTGCACGCGTTCTCAGCTGGAGTTGGGCTCCCTTTGCCAGGACAATTGTTTTCTGCATTTCAGCTTCTGAACTAAACGGAGGGTGCCTTCACACAGCCAGCTCCTCAGTCTCCTGCCTTGAAAGAGTTGGCTCTCGGCTGCCATGCCATGTCAATGTTATGTATCATTTCCACGGAGCAAGTGGCAGAAAGGAAACCGTGTCTTACTGGTACGTTGGTGCCATGAGTGTTAGTGTGTGTGCAGGAGAGAGATTGCTTTCTGCCCCCTTGACAACCACAGTTCTTGTTAGAAGATGAAACCAAATTCCCTCTGAAGGCAAGGAGATAAAATGAATACAGAAAAACTGTGTATACCTCACAAACGAGACACTTGCAAGTGACTGTTAGCATAATTTTAAATTATTCATGGTAAAACAAAACTAGAGTTGAGAGTGGGGTTTTAGGAGATTTCAGAGATTATATCTGTATGTATCCTACATTTTCTTTTCTTTTTTTTTTATAAAGATTTTATTTATTTATTTGACAGAGAGAGACAGCCAGCGAGAGAGGGAACACAAGCAGGGGGAGTGGGAGAGGAAGAAGCAGACTCCCAGCAGAAGAGCCTGATGTGGGGCTCGATCCCAGAACGCTGGGATCATGCCCTGAGCCGAAGGCAGACGCTTAACGACTGCGCCACCCAGACGCCCCATCCTACATTTTCTAAACATCAATTCTTACTTGGTGAGGTGCTCTTTATACTGAATATAATTTATAATTAATTGGCCAGCTATTGGTTTTTCATATTGGTGACTTTGCGAAACAATAAACGATTAACACGCATTAGATTTCCAGCAGCAAATAAAAGACTGATGAAATAGGATGTATGTTTAGGAAGAGTTTTTCTTTGTTCGAAGGGGGGAATTTTTCTTTGATTTATCCAGATTTCTAATTTACACTGAAGTCTCTATCACTGGCCTTATTGTTAAACCATGCACAGTTTACAGATAGATAAGTAAACAAAACTTTGAAATAATTTCCATTCTGAATGAAAAGATAATACGGAAACGTTTATGACATCAATTCATCTATCAGTTTTAAAGGTGAATTCAAACTCAAATAAAATTTGCCTGTTAAGAAAGTTCATCTCTCTCTGACTTGCGAAATAGTTCCAAAGAATTCGCTACTTTATTTGACACATAGATCTGGTCATAGACCAAAAAAAAAAAAGAAGTCTTACTCTTGACTTGGAAGGTATTATTCAGCTGATCACTCTTTAGGTTACTTAAGCAGCTATTACAATTTATCTTTGACTTGGGGACAAGAAAAATTGTTTCTGTGGTAGTAAGAAAATGGATATAAGAAAAGATATCTACTCAACTTAAACTATTGGTCCTCAGCTATATAATGTTATTCTCACTTTACTGAAAATTAAAAATTGCACTTCCCAGTTAGTTGAAAAAATATTTCTGGTATTAGAGTTTCATAAATTGTGTTCCTGAAAAAAAAAAAAGTGCCGAAATATTTCAGCACCAATTACAATTACTGTGAGGCATAACTATAAATTAGAAGGCTGGTTTTCATTGTGTTTCTGGTAAACTGGCTCTGAAGATAATTTCAGAGAAGTCCCCAAACACGTGGAGCAATTGCAAATATCCCTGAATAAGCCGACAGGCCTGCAAGTTAGGGATGATAATAGTATCTCTGTCACAGGGTGTTTGTGGGCGTCTGAATGAGTAAAGTACTTAGCATAATGCCTAGTACTCAGGAGGAACAATATAAATGTCAGCTGTTATTACAATAAAGTGATTGAGATATGTAAATTATGGTGTGTTTGTTAAAATAAACAACTCATTGCATCCTCTAAGCTGAATACAATTTAATTGTATTTCAAGTGGGGCTGGGCCACAACCTTGGAGAGCCTCGTGTGGTTCTGTCAGGAGCAAACAGCAAACGGGCCTCTTTTCGCCACTGGGACTTCAGCAGCTGGCTCGGCCAACTCCATTCACTCCCACACTGTCAATGTCTACCGAACATCCCGTAAGTGTCAGGCACTGGTGTGGATGCTTAGGTTATAAAGTGGAAAATTTCCTACCCTGGAGGAGCCCACAGTCTAATAAGGAGGATAAACCCTGAAGGAAAGAGAGCTCATCATCACATCCTGAAGTGTTATTCCACTTGACCTTAAAAGGAAGACCGTTCCACGGACACGGTCCATTCCTCTGTGTCCTCTCAAAGCCAATTTCTGCTTCTCCAATCCCAGACTTAAACATTGAGAACAGGGGTAATAAATATATGAAGGTACGAGAAGGAGTCCAGCTTGTGAAGCATCTTTTATACAGCTCTTCTCCTACTGCGGACACCCTGTTCACATTCTTTCAGTATTACCACTAGATAATGTAATTCCATCGCTTGAAATCAAATGACTAATGTTCTTCTACCTACCAGTTTCAAATAAGGCATTTCCATTGGGCTCTACCAATGTAATTAAAAAAAGTCACTGGGAGAGGCAGAAGAAAATGCCAGGGATTTCAAGAATGGGCCTGCCTCCTACCTCTGGAGAACAAAATTAATTTTGAATTATGAAAAATTTTATGAAAAAATTCCACCCTATAGCTTATGAAATATTCCCCTTTCCCGTAGAAAAGGAGTTCCCTGGGTGAAACTGACTGTTGTAGCTGGCTGTCTATAATGAGTGAATACAAATGTGGATTGAAGCTGACAGAGACGGGAATAAAAGAGTTGCAGGAGGTTAGAACTCATGGATACATCTAACAAATGAAATTCTGCTAAGAGACATCAAAAATAGCGACAGGACTAGATAATCGGCTTGTTTTCTTTGGTATGTAATATATCAGTTGTGGCTCTGATGCCTGTCTGATTCGTCCTTGTGCTATTAAATGAGACTCTAAAAGAAAACATTGCAACAGGAGTGAAGAGGTTGAATCTCATAGGAAGGAATTTGCCTTCTCATGAAGAACTAAATTTACCAGAAATATCCACTTGTGGGGTGTTTATGAAGAAATGTACCATTTAGCATCGTCCTAAATTTATACAAATAACTGAACAAAAACAAAAAATACTCCACAGAATTGCTCAATGCAGAGCTCACTACTGTTTTTCATTTCTATCTTATGGCATATGATTTGGATTAATTGGAAACATACTTCATTTTATAGCTAAAATGACTTAAATGTATGAGTTTAATAGAAAAAATATAAAAAATGCTTTATTAAGGTCAGTAGTTATTAAGTATCAGTTATAAAACTACAAATATTCTGCAATGTCTTTAATTATATGACAGCTTTTCAGGGTTAATTGCTTACAAGGATTCTATTTCTATGCCTTGACAGATGCCTTGGAAATTAAAAGAAAAAATCAAATAGTTCAGTTAAAAAACTTAACTATGAGAAATCATAGACCAGTTTAGTGTTTTTGAACTTCTTCAAACGCATCCAAATGGGAATGGTTCCATTATCAAAACACATTTTATTTAACTACAAAGATTCTTCTTTTTAATTCTAATCTTCTAATTCGTTTGTGATTGCTATCAGAGCTCCTTTACTTTGAAGAAAACGCATAAGGACAAAAAAAGACTAAAGATCTGATTGAAGATCATATTTCTTATATGTAAAAGTTCATTCTTGTCACACAAACTCTGTCATGCACATGTTGATCATATTCAATAAAATACTTATTTTAAATCTACGCCACAAAATTGTTTGAATCAGAACCACTGCTTAGAAAGAAAAAAAAAATCACTCGGAATAATTTAGTCAATGAGTTTCAGTAATTGCCCCCATAACAAAAACACTACTAAAACAACCCTGGGAATCCTGGAGAAAAAGAAAGAGCTTCTTTAAAATGAAGAAAAGTCATTGACATCATTCTATTTTCAACGAATTTTGAAAGCAGTCTGCAGAGCAAACTACATAAATTTTGCAATTGATCTAAATTTTAAGACTGTTATAACAGCTAAAGGCTTTTGTAACCATTTCTAAACTACAAACATTTTCCTTGATTTAAAATACTTTTCTTTGCTTGCAGGGAAGCAGAAATACATTAAACCATTTCAAAGAAGATTCTAAAAATATTCTTTAATTTTGAAACTGCATCTTAAATGCTTAAAACATATGTATGACACTAGGGCCATACTTAATTAGTTATAATTGAGGGTTTTGATCAGTTTTTATTAATACCAGTTTTGCTAACTATGTGTAAAATTAAATTTTGTTATAAAGTTACATATGGAAAAGTAAGCAAGCTACACAAAAATTAAAAAAAAATAGTCATTCTCCTGGCTCCTTTGGTTCATGTGACATGAATTTGCTTGTGGATGAAATGTTCATGTCTTTAAGCAACAGCAGGAAAAAACTCAGTTTTCATTTAAAAATAAAATGGCTGTTCTGGATCAATAAAGAAAAGTATATTTTCTATACTAAAACAATATTAGGATGTTCATAAGGATTTAGTTTTCCATCTGGATGCCACACTAACTGGATGAAAGACATATCTAAGTAGCATAGGGGAAATTATTTTTAAGACCCAATTACCAAAAAAATGTTCACATTTCATGCATTAAAATAATTTACGTATAATACGATTATCTGCTAGAGCTACTTAATCTCTGACAGATCGTTACTGGTAGATTGAGATGGAGTAAACACTGTAAACAATTATTGCCTGCTTTTATGTCTAAACATTAGTGTTTTCCTTATTTTAATGCAGAGGGAGCTTTATTAGCCT
This sequence comes from Ursus maritimus, assembly GCF_017311325.1. Taxonomy (NCBI): domain Eukaryota; kingdom Metazoa; phylum Chordata; class Mammalia; order Carnivora; family Ursidae; genus Ursus; species Ursus maritimus. The sequence goes on along the minus strand of NW_024424564.1, from coordinate 12,849,356 downwards.
ATTTATTATTTTGTGAAATCAGAGCCCAAAACGACTGGAAGAGAGAGAGAGAGAAAAAGAGAAGATTAAGATTGAGATTTTCCAGTGTTTCCACCATGTTCAGTGGTCCAAGTACAGATCTACTGGGGAATGCAGTTCAGTAAGAAAAGAGAATTAATATTAATGTTTAGACTGGCTTAAGATCGAGCTTTTCTGGGGGAACAAAGATGATAAAACTGCACATAAATAGCTCTTGCCTTATAGGAAGAGGTTCAGGAAACTTTCTTTACCTACGAGTCTGACTAGCCAGCTATCAGATGATGGCAAATCCATTTGCCAAATACGTCCAGCTGCAACTTGCCGTCATCAATCTGTTTGGAGAAAATTAAATGCTTGTTCTTTTGTGGGGAGGGGAGGAAGATTAAGAGATAATATTTTGACTCAAATAAATGGTGATAACCTACTAAAACAATAAAAGATAGTAGTCTGGCTTTTTACCCACATCAGTCCTTGGCACAGTTTGATGTTCTCGCCAAAGCTTCATTACGACGGGGCCCCAGCGGTATGGAGCTGGAACTTCGTGATCTCTTTCAAGACCAAAGGGAACTTATTTCTTAAAATAAGGAAGCTGGTACAACACATGCATATGTATTTGAATATGAGTAAATAAAAATTTCTCTTTTAGGTTAGGAGTGCACAAGGGAAACAGAAATGGTCAGATAATTCTAGGTGTAACCAAAAGAGGGCACCATCTACCCTTAATGTCCGCACAGCGTTCCTGTGGTTGGAAAAACAAAACCCAAAAAACTCCAAAAAGCCCCTCAACTCCTCCGCCCCCTACCCCCAAGAAAGGGCATCCCGTGGCTCCTGACATTTTGTACTCGATAAGGAGACCAAATTCTGAAACCGCACCTTATGAAGAACATCTGTTTGGTTATTTGCTTCAGGACTGATTTCTACATTTAACACTCATGGTGCCTGACGTGTTAGCCACGAGAAGCAAGTATTTAACATTCACTGTGACACTTTTCAGACGCTTCGAAATTAATATTTTATAGGGCACTGAGAAAATTTCCCCTTAGGCCAGAGTACAGGTGATGATCAAACAGCACGAGAAAAAGATGACAATTAACTTCCTAATGCTATCTTAACTCCAAGGGGTTATCTATAATGATAGATAGATAAGGAACGGTGGCAGTAAGATCTCCTCTCACATGGAGGACACAGTTAAATGCATTTGAGGTATGCGGGAAATAATCTGAAACAGCATTTGATGCCAACTTTTAGTAACAGAAGCCTAACAAATGTTCAGTCTTTCAAGTGGGACAAAAAAGCACCCTGACATTACTCATAAATTTATTTTCTGTATCCTTAAACATGTCTTATGACAAGCGCATGATTTAAATCGATCAGTGTTTGGAGGGATTGCACACCTCCCTTGTATCTAATCAATTTCTTCAGGGTGATGAGGAAGAATAGTTCCAGGCTCTAAAGTGCAGTTGCCAAACTGCTCTCAAAAATTCACTCTACAGAAGACCACATGATTCTTGAAACAATGAGTTTTGCATTTTAACCAGAGGCTGGGGATGAACATTTCACTTAGTAGTAGAGACAGCTGTTGAGAAGGAAGAAAATGTGAATTCTTAGAGAATGGTCATTTCCATCACTGTAAACATATCACTACCACATGCAATGAGTGCAAGTGGAGGAAAACCTGGTGGGGAAAGAAATAATTTTATCTTTTCAACTAAAGAAAAGCACCCAAGATAGTTCTAGGGTAGATGAGAAGGGGACTGCCATCTGCTAACACTATAATCTAGCAGGATGGTCCCCTCTTTTCAACGCAATATTAAAGCAAATAAAAAAATTTTTTTTTTCTCATTCTGTCTCTAGAAAAAGAATCACTATCTAGCGGAAGGAGTTGTGCAAGCCTCTTCATGTTTCTTTTCTCCAGAAAACAACTAAACAGAGGAAAGAACGAGTTCACACAAACATCCCAACTCGCTCCTGCCAAGGTACATCAGAGAAGCCGAAACTGGGATTGCGTGGGCTTGGGGTGGGCTCACCGTAGTAACTCGAATTAAAACCTAAACGTGTCACTTTGTGACCACCTCGTGACCCCTTGTTCAGAGTACCTCTGACCCTCGTCTCTCTGTGCCCGAAGGAACCGAGCCGCAGACACTCCATGGGTTTGGGGGAAGTAGTCACCCTGCCCCCAAGAATCGGGTTCCTCCTAGGTCACCTCATCTAACCAACCACCTGTTATCCTTCGGGCCTCGGTTTTTCAGAGACAACATTATGAAATGAGCCGTTGCCTGCTCTTCGCGGTTGGGGCTCTGGAGGCTGTGGTGGGGGTGGAGGGGGGGGGAGGATCCCCGAGGGATGACAGAGAGCTTTGGGTCTCCTTTGGGTTGTCGGCGCCGCTGTTTACCCGCCCCGCCGCCTTCAGCCCACTTCCCTTTTCCTCCCCGGGAGGAGGAGATGGTTAAAGATTACACCGTGGCCGCGGGCACTTCAAAGGGCGGCTTGGGCAGCCAAAGGTAAAGATAACGTTCTGGCAGCTCTAATCAGGGTTTGTGGTTGCCACATTTTAATCACTTCATTAAAAAAAAAATAGAAAAAGGCAGAAAGAAGAGAAAAAGGAAAGAGCAAAGCAAAGAAAAAGGTTACATCACACGTTCGTGCAAGGGATGCACAGTAAGTTCCTTTGGGGCTGGGCAAGTTGGAGTTCTCCTTTGGGGAAACTTTTTACAGCCCGTGTCTTCGTGGAACGCGGCTGGACACGGAGGGGAGGTTGGGTCAGGGATCAGTTGGGCAGGCTTAGGGGCGCAAATGTCCACACTGCAAGCAAATGCCTACACCGGGAGCCCTGCGACCTGCCTAGAGCTGCATCGGGAAGCGGCGACGCACTAGCGCTTTCCGGGGCTTGCACTTGAAGCCCTTTCTCTGTGGGCCCAAAAAGTGCGCTCTTGCTCCCCCTGAGACACGTGCATTTCCCTGGGGCCCAAACACGTCTGTCCAAGATGCCCTCTGCAAAGTCGCCCGGTCCCTTCCAGACGCCCAGGCTGGTCCCCCCCGATCTGCCCCCTTCCCGGAGCGGAGCGGGGCGCACTTACAGGTAGGAGGTGAAGACGCTGAGGTTGGAGGGCAGCTCCGAGAGTCCCAAGTCCGAGCAGTCCACCCTGAGCAGCATCCTGCCGTCGGGCTCGCACTGACAGTGCGCGGGGCACCCCCTCAGCAGCGCGCCGGGCCTCGGCGAGCCGCTCACGGCCGCCAGCTGCAGCAGGACCGGCAAGGACAGGAGCACGCCAACCGGCGAGGTGTCCATGGTGCCCCGGCAGGGGGCCGGGAGCGACCCGCGGTCGGAGGGCAGCGTCCGGGTCGCCGCGGGCCTCTGCCGCTTAGAGCGCGCCTGCGGCGCTGGGCGCCGCGCTCCTGCCCCACCGCGGGGGCGCAGAGGAGAAGCGCCGCGGGGCCGGGCCGTGCCCGCTGCCGCCACGCGGGCCTCGGCAGCGGCCCTGGCTGCAGCCGCCGCAGGGGCAGAGAGCGTTGCTGCTGCAGGCCGCCTGCTCGGTGTGGAGCAGCATCTCCGCTCGCACGCTTGTTTTTTAAAGCGCTCCAGCCCGAATTGCGCGCCCAGTGACGTCAGCGCCGCCCGGCTTCCCAGGCACCCCCCGCCCGGCTGCACTCTCCCTCCTCCGGCCCCCTCCCTCCTTTCCCGAGCGCAGGCTGGGAGGCGGCTGGCGGCGAGAGGTGCAGGCGAGTTCTCGGCGCGCGGGCTTGGCCGCCGCCGGGCGGATTCCGGTGCTCAACACCGTGTGAGGGCCGGGGGACCCCGCACCCTCATTCCCCTCTGCGTCGTGGCGACCCAGATCCGAGAGCCCAAAGGGACCTGCCTGAGGGACACAGCTGCGCGGAGACCGAAGGATGCAGCACGCTTCCTCCAAGCCCACTTCAAATAATGGAAGGAATTCATGGAGTGATTAAAAAAAAAACAGACTAAAATTCAATCCAGAAAAATAGTTAACCGTTATCAGGGTAAGGAGGCACGCATTCCCTGGCGAACGATGGGTGGCCTTTTTGATCCTTACCTCACAACACACTGTCTAGCTCGCTTTTCCCTAAAATCAAAGTGCCGGGTTAATGGCTAAATAAATACGGCTCGTGAGCAAGGACTGCAATTCGGCCTTCCTGACTCTTGGGGCGAGAAGTCGAAGTGGTTATTTTTTGAAGTGTTTCAGGATCCCCTGGAAAGTCACCTTTAGTAGAAATGCCGGACAGACCGGGGGCTGTTTGCTTTTGTTCGGGGAGGGGCTTTTTCTTGCCCAGTGCCCCCAGCCTTCTCTAAGTGCAGTCCCGTCCCCGCCCCCCCCAGTGCAGAATGTGTGTTCTCACCCGCTTCAGCAAGTGCCCTACGCTGAAACTACGGGAGAAAGGAGGACGTAGGGCTTTCTTGGAGAGAAGGCCTCAGCGAGAGAACAAGTCACACGTCTCCAGACCCGAGAGAGTGGCTGAAAGAGGTGACAGCCCAAGCCTGCCATATCAACTCACAAAAATGCACAGTTTTCTCTTTAGGGCACAATGCCTCCTTGTTTCATGAAGGTGGAGAACCCTTTTGGCTCTCAAGGCCTCTCTTCGTCTTCTTCCACTTAGCCTTTCCCACCGAATTTCCCATATAAACTTCAGAATTTTACAATTGGGAAGTTCTTTTTCTTTTTTGTTAGGTGTGTTTCCCCACCTTCATTGAAGGAGTGATCCCCACACCTGGCTGATTCCCTGTGGAGCTTTTATGATTAATATAGGTACCTGGACCTCAATCATGAACATGTCCTTTTCCTGGGTGAATCCCGTCATTCGCAAGTTTGTGATTCTCTGAATTAGATGGAGGGGCAGAGTAGCTAAGAATTAGAAACTCCATCCTCCTCGCTTTGCAAATAAAGGAGCTGTGGCCCAGATACTGGAAAATTTGACAGTGACTGCTGAAAACTGTGAGTTAGCCTGGTTTCTGGACATCAGGGCAGTGCCCGGTTCTGGACTGTTGCTTCACTTATCCCGATGCACACCATATCCTCTACCATCACTCAGCTTATTCCCACGTTATTATTTCTCCCAGCCGTTCTTCCACATGTATAGAATGCCTACTAATTGCCTATTTTCCTTCCCACTTGTTTCTTTCCCCAGATTACTTGTTTTGTAAGTGCAACTCAAGATTTATTCTTTTTATGAAAACTCCCATGACCACAGTCTGCATTAATCATCAAGCAGCCAATATTTGTAGAACCGCGGTGATCACGATGCAGCAGCGAGCTGAGGGGCGAGTTAGCTCTCCGCATGGAGCTTGCAGTCTAAAAGGGGAATCCCCCAGAAGATGAATCTCACTGAACAGTATGTCGTAAATACCACAAAATTTCGTTCTGAAGTTTTCTTGAAAGCATATTTGTTTTGTTTTGCCAATTTTATTGTGACAGCTTTGGAGGCAGGAACTAGGCCATTTGTCTTATCTTTACCTGTAGGACTGAAGCTCACAGTGGTGACCCCAAACCTAACAAATATTTACTGACTGATCGATTTATCAACACAGGCATCCAAATATGGTTGTGTCCACTGTCTGACTAAAAACTTTTGGCAATACTTTCTTGACTTCAGGGTTGCTGAAAAGAGCATAGCACTTTAGTTGTAGAATGAATCAGGCAGAACCAGATTTGAATGTAGGTTCTGCCTGTTTCAAGCTATTTGATCAGAGGCACAGAATGAGCCCACCTGTCTCAGTTACCTTCTCTGTAAAAGGCGGATAATTATTCACCTACGTTGTCCTAAATGTGAAAATGTCTGGAACTTGGCCTAGAGCAGAGTAGATTTTCAACCTGTGTTAGTGCCTCTCCTCTTCTTTTCGGGAATTAAAACTTGTTAATAAATTCATGCAGAGTAGAGGGATTTCTGATTCAAATAAATGGGGCTAGACAGCTGTGTTGAAGGAAACCAGGTATATTGAGCATCTGTTATCTACCTGTCTGTCTGTCTATCTACCTACCTATATATCTAGCTGCATGCCAACGTTTCTCCTCTCTCCTTTTGGTAGGAACACTCCACACTTCTTGGGAACCTTTAAGTGGTTCTGGTGAAGCTATCGGGTGGCTCTGCCTCCCTGCCCCTGCGCAGGTATATGACCCAAGCAAAGCAATCTGAATCTGTTTGGGGGCTTGTCATAGACCCTGGGGTGAGAAGATCTTCTCTGGCTTCTTGAGTTGTAAGGACAAGGAAAATTAGAGTCAGGGGCGCTGTCATTCTGCTGTAGAGAAAACTCACTGGACATTATTAGCATTAGTAAAGAAAGAGGCAGAATCCTACGGTCATCTTTTAAACACCTGAATCTAAGACTATTTCTACCTATCATCTCCAAATTAGTGAACCAATCAATCTGGTTTCGTTTTGTTTGAGGTAGTGAGAATTTAGGTGTGATCACTTACAAGGCAAGGTGCTCAGTAAAAACCTGAAAGCACAGGAAGCGCGGACATTTAAGAGCGATCTGATGAACCCCCAAGGTCTTGTAGACCTTAAAAGATAGAAAATCATACAGGTTGAAATAAGAATGATAATGGTAATTTTGTCACTTGAATGCATGTATGTTAGTCACTTTATCTGAACTAAAAAAGATGAATACGGCAAATCAGATTCCTTGCACACTAAAAAAACAAAAAAACAAAACTCGTAAGGACCCTGAGCAGTAGTCTGTCTGTTTTGTGGCAAATAATTTAATTTATAAGATCAGGTTCTCAAATTGCATGATAATGACCATCAGCATTGACTCAGCCCTTTATGCGTTCATATCCTCACTGGATCCTCATAACAACCTTATGAGATAGACACTATTCTTACCCCAATTTTAAGGATAGGAAATGCAAGTGGTTTTCCTAATGGAGACCAGCAAGTCAGTGATAGAACTAAAATTCTAACTTGAATCTTATGACTTTTTCAAATGCCTTGAGGATTCTAAGTGCTGCCACCGCCACCACCACCACCCTCCACCCCCCAAACATATGTATATGTGTGTATATATATGTGTGTATATATATATATATACACACATATACATATGGACTTAAACTGGATAAGATCTTGGGTTTACCGCCATTTCATTGAGAAAGAAATTCACATTTTTTTAAATTTTTATTTTTTAAAGATTTTATTTTTAAATAATCTCTACACTCATTGTGGGGCTTGAACTTACAACCCCGAGATCAAGAGTTGCCTGCTCTACCGACTGAGCCGGCCATGGACCCTATCACATATTTTTTTGAAAGAAAAGTATAGTCTTTTGGATTGCAATGGAACCATTTGGAGCAGAGAATGGTGGCTTTTATGTGAAGAGTAGGGGCAAGTATCTGTTCAAGTTTTTTCCCCTTAAATACATACATTTCTGTTTTCTCTTGGGAACTCACAGGAATCCATCCTGGTGAGATGTCAGAGCAAAGCAACAATACCTTTACTTGTGGTAGGAAAGCTTGTAGGCTAAAGTAGGTTCATTTAGTATTTTGTCTGGGTGAAATGTTCTTATTTATGATTTTAGAAGGTGCCTCAGTGTTCACGAGCTGGTATGTAATGGAGAATCTTATGCCAGAATTTAAATCACTTATAACTTCTCAGACTCTTTGATTGCAAGTTCCTAAAATCGATTCTGGTAAAGCACGATCTGGTACGTGCCTACTTTCTGGGCTTGCTAAATGGATGATTTCCTAATTCTTTAATCTTTGATAAAAGTCCACAACTAAAAACATTCACGTACACCACAAGAATTACTAATAAGCTTAGTTGAAGCATGCCAGGATAATTTTAGTTAACAGGTAAGTCAATATTTCTTTTACAAGTATAGTGAAATAGTGTTTACACAACTGGTGGGCTATTATGGACTTATTTAACTTGTTTGAAAGAGTATAGAGCCCATTATTTGCCCTGCTCATTTTACATTCATGATATAATCAGGCTTATGCTGAATTTCTTAACTTCCTTTCACCAACAAAATCTAACTAATTGAGAAGGGAGGAGGATTTAAGAATAAAGATCATTTTCTTTAAGAGTTATTTATTTTGCAAGAAAGTGTTAGTTCAGCTAGTTCATTACTTTGAAATAGCCTGTTATATAAAATCAATTGGATCTGTCTTTGATATTATCCAATGTAAAGGAAACCTTTAAATATATCCACATGTTCACAACATGCTAAAAGAAAGGACAGTGGTATATAATATTATCAATTCTTTAGCTCATTTTGCTCCTCTTCTCTTCTTTCATGTGTGATAATGAACATGGCTTGATTGATACGTGGTGGGCTTCCTGAGAATGTATGTTCAATCAAACTCACATGTGAACCGGGGGAGATTTTTCTTTTCAAACTAAGAGTAAAATAAATGAGAAAAAGATAATAAAATACTTCAAATTAAATGATCTTACTGCCTATTCACACACTTTATTTAATTCTGTCAAATACTCCCTTAGTATCCAGACAAACTCTTCCATATGCCCAGTATGATGGATCCTTTCCTGGTCTTTTTAGAAGTATACTTTTCGGGTTTTTAACCATCTACGGTGTCCACATGCTCATACTTAAATGGCAGGGCACAGACGGAGCATAGACCTTACTCCGAAATGATGAGGTGCTAACAGGTTCCTATCCCCAGAACTGCTTCCCCCAAGGCCTGTTGCTAGAGTACATACAGATCTACAACCCCTCATCTGCAGTTCCGAAATCCTAAGAGTTCTGCAAAGGGAAAGGTTTTCTGAAACAAATTTGGTGGCACAGTCTGAACCGATTGGATGCGAGTCCGTCTTTCTTACCTTTCCTGTTCGTTCATTCAGTTTGCCGCAGAAATATAGATGTCCTTGATTGCAGGGTGCTTGCCCGGCTTCCACGGGGAGTTTTATGTAATACTTGGGGTTTCATTCTCGATACGGTTTAGTTTAAAATCTCCCCAAATTCTGCATTTGGCAGCCTCTGTGACCCTGATGTTTTTGGCAAAGGGATTATGGACCTATATATTTACATTTGGAATATTTACTTCCTAAGCAATTTTCAGAGGAAAAAGAAAGAAAAAAGGAGTGTAAGAACCCGTACCATCAAGCACAAGACTCAGAAGAGAGAGGAAGTAGCTCAGATGAGTGAGTGGCCCTCACTGAACACGTTGCCCTTTGCAGAGTACCGGGCAGAATTCCTGTCTCTGCTCTGGGCACGTATTTGGGAACTGGCTAGTAGAAAACATCCTATATATTAGGAGTTAGCTCTCTCAAACACTGGAGAATAAATAACAGTTGGTAAGCCTATTTCAGAAAAGCAAAACCAGAGATGTTAGAAATAGTCAATGGAGAAGAAATTGTAGAGCTTACCTAGAAGAACAAATTTATGGATTTGCAGGATTTGTAAAGTAAAATAAATACAGAGCATGCTGTTTCCCAAAATGCTTTATTTTGATAAGTCTGGTGTATTTTAATTGAGTATGCATAGTAGCATTTCTCTGCAATTACAGTCTCATAAAGCAGGGCAAAATCTATTGCACAAACATTGTGGTTCAACTAAATGAGTCATAATAAAACATTGTCCAGATTGCTGCAATTAAAATTTACAGAAACCTTTTGTTGAGTGTTGTTAGGTTTGTGGGTTAATAAAATGAGCCTGTTTGTTTTAATTTTTCTTTAACTGGGACTAACATTTTGATTTTAAGTTTCATAGATTTTTCTTCTTTTGCATAGATTTTAGATTGGTACTTGGCAGAAAGAAATCTCACTGCACTTTCAAGAAATATGTATTTTCTAAGGGATGATCCCCTTCATTTCCTTATTAACCATCACTCTCCTTTGTTTACAGTCTCTCTGTTTTTTCCCACTCCCATTTTCTTCCTAACTGCCCACCAGGATTACTGGGAGTGGGCGGAAGAGCATGAGGGTCATTGGTTGGGTCATCTATGAGAAGGGCTGCATGGGACAGTAGCACAGTGTGGGGTTTGGATTCTCAGAGACCGGGGTTCAAATCTCTGCCCTGTCATTTACAACCTGTGGGACTTGGAGCAACTTCATCTCTGAGGCCCAGTTTCTTCATCTGCAAGGTGAGGACAAATAAATAGTTTCTACCAAGTTTGTAGAACTGTTAGTAGAAGGAGGGGTAATGCATTACAGGGCTTTGTGTGCAGTAAGCACTTAATATATGGTGACGATAAGGGACTTTCCGTGGTTAGAAAGTAAGAGTTTCTGAACTCTTAAGAGTTTTCTGCTTAAGAAAGTCTATTCAACTCTATAGAGATGGTAGGATAGAAGGTGGCAAATAGGTCTTTCAATTTTTTTTTCTTTTACTAATGACATGAGTACTTTGAACATTTACTGTGGTTTCACATGAGAGTGGAACGTATAACGAAATTTTGAGTTCACCTTGGTTGGGAATATTTGCTAGTGAAACAATCTGAGTTACATTTAGCATACCTCAGTTTTCAGTGTCAGTAGAGCCTCAGTTCGTAGTTTTAATTAGAGTGTATTTAATCAAAAGCAACTCTTGCATATGGGATAGATGCCCAGCACTGGGAGTGGGGGATAACTACATATGGTGCCTGCTTTCAAGTAATTTACCATTAAGTTGAGAAGACAGACACGGAAAACAGATCATTAAAATTCAGGATGTAAAACCCAGGGATGAAAAAAATGCAGTTAGGGTAAAAAGGAGGGGCAACCAAGTCTGCCTTGGAGAAAGGCTTCATACACAAGGGCACCAGGAATTTGTTAAGTGAAGAGGAGTAGTAGGGTATCCTTGGGAGTTGGATGGGGACAAAATGTAATCTTTAGATGATGATTAAGGTGGCTCTAGCTTAGGGTGAACACATGTGAGGCTTGGGAGACTAGCATAAAGTAAAGCTGGAGAAATCCACCAAGGCAGGGGGATTGTGAGAAGGGGGTTGCTAAATGCCGTCTTGGTAAGCTCGGGCTTGATCCTGGTGCACCTTGGGTCCCAGGCACCTTCCTGCAGGGGAATGACATCATATTTCATCTTTGGGAAAGGAGAACGTTAGTGTCCACACAGGGCACTGTTGGAGAAGTTAGAGATGAGTGGTAGGAGCAGGAGTCAGGAGTTATCACTGATTGGAGTATGCAGATTTGAGCAAGAGACAGCAGTCAGCAAATAGTAGTAGACGTGGGGAGGAGGCAGGTGTTAGATTTCTGGGATATTTCTGGGGCAGAATTGGCAGAACTTGATGATTGTGGTAACTCCAGGGAACAGAACAGCGGTAACATCTCTGTTGTCACTAGCCTGGGAGATTGGGTAGATGGTGATTATTTACTGCAAAATATTGTTATTATTGAATCCTTATTTATGCTGGGTGCTGTGCTAAGTGACTTAAACACATTCTTTTTCTCATTTATTCCTCTCATCCTGTAGGGTAAATATTATCACCCTCTTAAACAAATAAGGAAAATGATGCTCAGAGAAACTAAAAAACTTTCCAAAGTCACTCTGCCAATAGGTGGCAGAGTTGACATTGAATCTGTGGTCTATTAGACTCTAAAGCCATGCATCTAAGCCCTGGAAAGGGAGTGGGCTTTGAAAAGAAGATGGTAAATTTAACTTTGGATATGTTGAGTTTGCAGTTAAGAAAAGTTCCCCAGGTCATGAAAGGTGCAGACTATAACATGCACCTTTGCAGCTTCCAATCTTTCTTGATGTGGACTCTTTGATTTGAGCCAGACATAAATTCCTGATCACAGGCTTGATGCAATGGCCTCTCTGTACTGCTTTCTCCCGATGGTAGACCGGATGCGGGGCTCTAAAAACCAAAAACTCAGGAGCTGCATCGGTGTCCTAACCAATTATTGTGACAAATATTTTGGTAAATTTTTTCTGAAGTTCTTTATTGTACTTAAGCTTTTCCAGTCACACTGTGACTGAAATTTGGTGCATTTTGAAGGCACAAATGTACCCCCCCAACTTTTTTTTGATGGTACCAAACTTCATATATTACCTTAATAATCTATTTTATTATTTCTTCTTATAAAATGTCTTTCTTCTTAATCCTTTTTATATGATTGGGTCATAATATAGTTTCTGAAGGCATTCTATAAATGTTTGTTTGATGAGTCAGTTACAAGAGGAATACAAGATGTGTAGTGAAGGAACTATTCCTTAGGAGGCTTACTCGGGCAGCTGGCCAGGGGGGCTCATTGAAGGGAGAAGGTGGCGAAAGACCACTGGCTCAGGGTATTCTCACTGAGCACTCTTTGTGCCGGTATACCAGCTGGAATGCAACAAATAGAGAAGTTTCCAAGCTGACCGTTTGGTAGAAAGGTGGTGCTATTTGAAAATGAGCAGATTTGGGGAAGAAGAGTCCAGATTTGGATGTGTTGAGTTTGAGTGGTGCAAGACTCAGTTGGGTAATCAAACTGGTGCTTCGGAGAGAGGGCAGGGGAGATGTCTTATGTTTGGGAATTCGGTTCATAAGGTGGTCATGGTTGATACTGATATTGAAAGATGATGAATATAAGTGTGGGGACTGATGAAATGATGGAGGAAGAGACTGTAGGTAAATATCTAACGCTTTTTGAGTACTAACTACTCATCACGAACTGTTGTAAGCATTTTTAGGTATTTTCTCCTTTAATCCTCACAACAACCCAATGAGAGCGGTACTGTTAACACACCCACTTTATAGAAACCCCCATTTCATAGGTGAAGAAACTGAGGCTCAAGATCACACAGCTAGAAAGTGTTAGATCTGGGATTTGACCTTAAGCAGGCTGTTGTCAGGCCCTACTTTATGCTGCTTCCCAGACAGAAGGGAAAGAGAAAACAAATTTGAGGACTACTGACACTTAAAGGAGAATTCAGGAAGAGGAGTTAGCCGAAACCAAAAAGGAGCGGTTAAAAGAGGGCATGGGAAGGAAGCCCACAGAGCCTGTGGCCAGGGTGGTGGAGAGGCACAGTGTCAGATACCATAGGCATTTTGTGTCTGATTGAAAGCTACATCCTAATTGGCATGAAGCAGGTGTCAGTGGAACACTAAGGCTTCATGTACATGGTCTGAAACAAGGTTTTCTTCAGTTACTTAACTAGGAAGAATATTCAGAAGAAGTATGACTATTAAGCAACTAGTATCTGGTTGGTTGATGCTAGTGTGTAGCTACATTTAAACACTCCTAGTTTTTCAACACCAAGACTAATTACTAATCAATGGAAAGTTGATGTAAGTACACCCTCTACTAATTTTGAATACCTGGAGGAATAATTTATTTGAGGGAGAGAAAAGTTGAGTCATATGTTTTGCTGAAAAGAAATGCCTTTAATAATTTAGGGCACAAACAGAAAAGAAAACTACAGCAGGAATTGGGTTTAGCAAAATTATGTCAAATTACGCACATGCCCGAAGGAAAGTTACAAATGACTTCCAATTATTATTTCAGTATTTTAAGGAATAAATGTGTAATTCTAAAACCACCTCCCTCAAGACTATCCTCTTAATGCAATTCAGTAAGAATTTATTAACCACTATTATGGACTCAAGTATGCTAGGCATGGAGTGCTGTAAAAGGGACAATTATTTATTTGTTGAATAAATATTTATTGAGAACTTACTCTGGACTTGGCACTGTGTTTGGCACTGAACATACAAGGCAGAGTAGAACAGAAATCTGGCCTCCTGAAGCTAGTGGTCTAGTGGGAGTCACAGACAATGATTAAAAACAGACACGCACAAATACTTGTTTACAAACTGACCTGAGTGCCATGGATGATCTTTTTGGGAAACAAGATTTATGGGTGAAACAATAAAATAAAATCACATGCAAAAATGAGCTACATTCCTTAGAATGGTTTTTATATCGTTAATTTGCTGAGCAATCCTTCTCGTGGACAGATGAAGTGAACACTGAACCTTAATATAATTATTATCCTTCTTATTTAGTGGGAGTGCAGTTTTACTTTTCGTCTCCTTTTTTTATTTAGGCATTTTTTTCTCTTTCTAATTTTCCATTGCTCATAAAGCTGTGTAATTGTGGTGGTGGCTTGTTGGTTGCAAGTTCATGCTAGCAGCAAGTGGACAAAGAAAATGGAACAAGGAATCATATTGATAAAAGGGGTTTTTACACCTTAATTTTAAGGCAGCTTTGAGTTTTGTAAGAGGGGTGTGTGTTGTCTTCAGCATGGAGACAGGTAACGCTATTGAGTAGCTGAACTTCTTTAGAAATTTATTAAGTTGATATCTTTCAAGAATAAGAACAGTGTTTTGTACAGAGTGTTAAGAAATCTTGAGTGACCACTCTAGTGCCCCTTCACTGCGGAAGGTCAATTGTTAGTTGACACAAATGTTGACTTCTAATGTTGTTTTGTACTGTGGATTTATCTATATATAAAATGTCAGAAAATGTTGTCTTTTTCCATGAAATTCAAAACATTTGACAACATGCTTTTATTCCATTTCCAAATGCTTTTCAACCTTCACACTGAGAGCCTGTGCTCATAGCCCAAAACAGAACATGTGGCAAAAATCTGGCAAATCTTCTTTCAGAGGAATAGGTGTATTAGTTACAAAGAAAAAAGAAGTGAGTATTACAGACCTTGGAAATGGAGATAAATCCAAAAGAAGAGGCCACTTTAAAAAGAAAAAAAAAATAAACCATTTAGTTTATTGTGAAGTGTAAATGGAAAATATAATTAATAGAATTTTAAAAATTAGTTTTTCTTTAGAAATTGTTGAAATATGTAAAATTTTTCGCTAAAAGCCATTTAAAATTGTAAAATTTTTGTTTATTTTACAGAATGTGGGTAAGACAACAGAAATAATTTAAAAGGTGTGTAGCAGAAGGGTATTAAAAAGATCATGTCCATAACTGATAAATTTAGAGTAGTGAAAGAAAACTTTCTAATAATAATATTTAGTTAATATATCTGATGAGTAGAACATAGAATCTTATGCCAATTTATTGAGCTGTAGGATAGCTTTTTACAAGGATCAGAATTTTTTGAAGTACTAGAGGATAATAAAAACAAAAACCAAACATGAAAATCCAAAAAAAAAAAAAATGCGGTTAATAAAGGACTTGTGAGGGAATTTCACATATCCTGTGACTTCTTTCCGTCTTGGCTATTTTGCCTAGATTCTAGGAAGAAGAAATAGATTGTTTTCATTCTGTTAAAAACTTTACTGAAAGAAGGGAAGCTGCTCCCTGACTTTTAACTTAAATTCTTGTACATATTAATTATCATTCCAGAGAGGGGCTGCTTTACAAAGAATCACTGTTAACCCCCCAAAAGAAGCAAGAATGGTAATGCTTGGAAGAAAAAGAGCAGCAGCATATTGCGAAGGCTTAAATTCTAGTTTGATGTATAAATTAAACTTAGTGAGGTACTATAAAAGGAATGTGCTTGCCTGGTGGGTTATATATATTTATGTATGTATATGTATACACAGACACAAATACAGACGCAGACACACACACACACACACACACACACACACACACACCCCACACACAGGCTATTGGATGCTAAGGGACCAACTGTTATGTGTGCTATAAGAGATTTTATTTCATAAGCAAGTTTTTAAAATTTAAAATTAATCTACGTAAGTGCCAAAAGCCTTAAGGCTTTATATTTAGAAGGTTAATTACCATCTTTTCTTGGCCTAGGAAAACTACCCCTTCGTCATTTTCACTTATTCAACCAATAGTTATTGAGTGCCTGCTAAGGCAAGATGTCGTTCTTGATTCTGGAGACACCGTAAGCAAACAAAACAGACGAAAATTCTCTCCCTTTACATTCTAGAGAGACAGACAATTAACACATAAGATAACTAAAATATATAGGCTAGCCGGAGGTGATTAGCTAAAATGAAGCAGGGATGGGGAGCTAGGAAGTGTGCGAGCAGGGAGGGTGAATGCAATTTTAAGGTAGAATGACCAGGGCAGGGCTCGCGGAGAGGTTACATCTGAGCAACGAGCTGAAGGAAGTAGAAGAGTGGGACTCGCAGACATCTGCACGGAGGACCTTTCCAGGCAGAAGAAATAACAAAGGCCAAGGCCCCCGAGCAGGCGGGAGCAGGCCTGCCATGTTTGAGGGGCAGCAAGGAGGGCAGGGCAGCGACGTGCACTGAGAAGGGAAGGGTTGTTGCAAGGACTCTGGATTTTCTTTGGAGTGAGGTGGAAGCCACTGGAAGATTTGAGCAGAGGAACACCTTGGTGTCACTTACATTTTGAAGAATCATTCTGTTGGCTAGGTGGGGAATAGATGATTTATGAAGAGGGCTAAGTGGAAAGGCAAGGCTGTTGTAATCCAAGTGATGGCTTGGGCCAGTGTGGTAGCAGGGAGGTGACGACAAGTGACTGGATTAGGGTTTGGATTTTGAATATGTTCTGAGACTAGAGCTGACAGAATTTACTGATGGGCTGGATGTGGGGTTTGTGAGAAAGAGAGAGGAATCAAGGAAGAATTTAAGGTTTTCGACCTGAGCAACTGGACGGATTGAATTTGCCATTGATTGAGATGGGGAGGCTGTGGGAAGAAAAGATTTGAGGGATAGAGAAGGCTGGAATTGAACATGTTAATTTTGAGAGCATATTGTATGTCTAAATGGAAATACTGAGTGTGTAGTTGAATATATATATCTGGCATTCGGAGACTCAAGGCTGGAAACTTAAAACTGATAGTAGTCAGAATATAAGAGTTATTAAAAGCCACAAGACTTTTTGAGATCATTAAGGGGGTGGGTGCAGAGAGAAAAGAGAAGAGATCCACGGCCTGAGCCTGAAATACTCAGAAGTCGACCCCATAACAGGTCAACTGTAGAGGCTGGGACACAGAAGCATTACCAGGGAAGTCTAGGAAAAAGGGGACAGAGAGGGAGGAGGAAAATCAGGAGAAAGATGTGTACTGGGAGTCAAGAGAAGAAAACATATCAGATGGGAATGCATGATTAACAGTAAAATATGCTCCTAATAGACTTAAGAAGAAGAGGGAGAACTGTCTATTGACCAGCATGGTGCAGGTCATTAATAATTTTAACAAGAGCAATTTTGACGGAGTGATGGGAACAGAGTCTACTTGGAATGATTCATTTGACCTTTTTGAAATAACAATAGAAGTAATTTAATCTGCTTGAAAATATCTGAGATAAATAGCACACCCAAAAAATATTCTCTTTGCAACAAACCAAAAACATACTTTTAGATACTAAGACAAAAAACAAGTGACTTTTATTTATAACACTATTTATGCCAAGCACTGTGCAGAAGTGCTTGACAGGCTTGAATTTATGTCACTTTCACAATAAATCTATGAATTTGGTGCTATCATCTCCCTTTTATGTGAGGAAATTGAAGTTTGCAAAGGTTAAGGGGCTTTTTCTAAAGTCATATAATGAGTAAGTCATGGAGCTGGGGTATTGAAAGTGTTTTGACATTTCTTTCAAGGCGAACAATTATTTGTTTCCAAGATAAAACTTGTTTTAGAAATTAATGGCCTCATTCTTTAGAAACCAAGTGTCATTCCTTCGTTTTGTTCATTCCATGTGTTTCATGTGTCTGTATTCTCCAAATACGCTGTACTTCTACAATACTGAAAATTTATAGCCAGCTGCTTTAATAGTTCTTTGCGCTTTTTTTTGATGCAGAAAATTACCCCAAAATGTTCCAACTTATTGAATTAGATTTACATGGCTAATTATGTTAAAATGTTATTAAAGAGAATGCAATTTTCTAGAATGATTTCTATAGAAATTTGTTGTATAGAAGTTTATTTGGAGGAATTGATTAAATTTTTGGAAGTACATTCTTAAGATAATGATACGGAAAGCCATCGAGCTTTTACAATGCCTATTTCATGTTCACAAGCACTCTGTGGGGTGGATGTTGTCATCATATACATTTTACAGATGGGGAACCAGTGGTCTGGAGAAGTTGAGTAAATTGCCCAGTCACAGGACTGGTAAGTGGTAGAGTAAGAACTGACCCCACGTCCTCTGAAATTACATTCCATGCTCTTTCCACTACAACATGCATACAAATTTAGTTAATTCCAAAGAACGGCTTGAAATATTATCTTTCCTCATCTGTGTAAAATTGATTACCCTCATTTGATGCACCATCGTAACTCTAACAGCTGGCGCAACCGGGGCCCGAAACTTTAGGAAGCACGTATGCATTTTTTAATTAGACAAATTTTCTCTAGGAAATATGTCAGTGGTTTGATTTTTTTTTTTTTGTCTCTCTTAGGATTCATTCTACCCAACCCTATAGAGGAAACAAACAGTATTACTGTGTACTTGGCTATCCTTTTCATAGTTGCTGATCTTTTTTGAGGATGTAGCTGGGATTGGGGTTGGTAGAGAACTACCTTGAACATAGAATTTTGCCACCGGTTCTGGAGCCTGTCATGAAATGGGCCAGAGAGTATGTATTGTTTTTCTAGAATGAATCTTACAACTTCCCATTGCCCCTGCTGCCTCAACCTCACATCGCTTTCAAAATAAAAGTATTGATTTCTTTAAC